>NC_053028.1:282652074-282953794 GCF_003073215.2 Triticum urartu
AAAGTGCCGCCCATTTCCATAGGTCGAAATACAATCGAGAAATGAAGACTATGATTTAAATACAATCGATCTTAGCTAGCTATATTTTCACAATCTTCTTGCCCTTCTTTTTCGCAAATGGAGTTCTTCTGTTGAATGGACGTCCTGCTTCTTCTTGTGGTGTATGGCACTTCATCGTTGCCGTCATGTTCCATCTTCGGGTCGCCGTACTTGTCGAAGTCTTGCGCATTGGCGACTCCATCCATTCCGATGATCTTCCTTTTGCCTCTCCTCACGACAACACGACTGGGCTTTGACGGGTCGGTAATGAAGAAGCATTGGTCCACTTGGGAAGCCAGTACCCATGGCTCATTTTCCGCGGTGATGTTTGCGCCCGTGGTCTTGGATTTGGCTTCGGGTATAACCATGGTGGTGAAATACCGGTCTTCTTTTATGACGCTCTTGGCCCATCTGACACGAAACATCAGGACCTTCTCTCCAGCATAGCTCAGCTCCCAGATCTCCTCGATCATTCCGTAGTATCTGTCCTTGTCATTACCGGTGTAGGATTCCATCGTTACCCCGGAGTTATGATAACCATCGCTCTTCATGTCCTCTCTCTCGGTGTAGAATGTGTAGCCGTAGATATCGTACGCCTCATAGGTCATCAGGTTGTGCTCGATGCCCTATGACAAGGCGAATATGTGTTTTTATTCCACAGAAGAATCCTCATGTAAAGGGTACAACAGAAGCTTCTCCTTGAACCAACGCGTGAAACATGAGTTGTGCTCTTTGATTATATCTCCGTCTGTCCTCTGTTGGCCTCGGTCATTGTACGTCTTCTCAATAAAGGTTTTGTGCTCTACCACCCAAGGATCGACCACGTCTATGTGTTGCAGGGCGACTAGGTTTGCTCTTTCAAAGTTGGCGAGTCAACCCTCGAAGTCGACATGCATTTTGCGGCGACCATCGTGGTGACCCCATCTAGCGAGCCTACCGAGGTGCCTGTTGACGGGCAGACCAACAGGGTTCTCGATGCCTAGATTATTCATGCAGTAGGAGATGCACTCTTCGGTCAGAAAGCCCCTGGCTATGCTTCCCTCTAGACATGACATGTTGCGAATGTATCCTTTGATGACACCATTCATCCTTTCGAACGGCATCATGATGTGCAGGAACGTCGGCCCGAGTTGGATGATATCCTCCATGATATGGACCAGTAGATGCACCATAACATCGAAGAATGCGGGCGGGAAGTACATCTCAAGCTCGGATAGTATCACCACGATCTCTTCCTGTAGCCTTCTGAGTTGCCTCATGCCAACCGACTTCTGAGAGATGACATCGAAAAAGTTGCATAGGCCAAATAACGTTTCACGGACGTGCGCGTCCATGATCCCACGGATTGCAACTGGAAGTATCTGCGTCATCAACACATCATAGTCATGAGACTTCATCCCGCTGAACTTCTGCTTCGCTGAGTCTAGGTATCTGTTTATCTTCCCCGCGTAACCGTAAGGAAGTTTTACTCCTACGAGGCAGGTGAAAAACTGCTCGATCTCCTCCTGACTTAGAGTGAAGCACGCGGGAGGGTAGTCATTTCCGGTCTTCTTGGCCTTTTTGGCTTTGCGACGACTTTCCGTGTCCTCCTTCGCCTCATCATCATCATCATTAGCGTGAAGCTCCTCCCTGATGCCCATTGATTTCAAGTCTGCCCTTGCTTTCGACCCATCTTTGGTCCTCTGTGGCATGTTGAGCAGGGTACCAAGTAGACTCTCGCACACGTTCTTCGTGATATGCATGACATCAAGGCTATGAGGCACACGGTGGATCTTCCAGTACGACAAGTTCCAGAAAACAGACCTCGTTTTCCATACCTTCAGCAACGGTTCTGGCGCCTTTCGCTTCTTTCCCGGCTCTGGGCACTCTTTCCAATTTTTCAACAGCTCGTCTATTTCCTCGCCACTCCTCGTACGCGGACATCTTCGGGGTTCGGTTTCACCATCGAACAGATCCTTGCGTTTTCTCCATGGGTCATCCTCGTGAAGCCACCTTCGATGTCCCATGAACACGGTTTTCGAAGATCCGGGATCTCTATCTAGCTGGCGATACGTTGTGTCATCCATGCACCTGACGCATCCAGAAAATCCGTGGACCACCTGCCTCGCGAGATATCTGTAACCGAGATAGTCGTGCACCGTCGTGAGCAGTGCGGCTCTCATAGGGAAATATTCTTTCTCTTCGGCATCCCACGTATTGGTTGGCGTTTTCCACAGCGTGTCTAGCTCCTCTTTCAGCAGCCCTAGATACAGATTGATGTCGTTCCCTGGTTGTTTTAGCCCTTCAATTAGCATACTCATGTGAATGTACTTCCTCTTCATGTACAACCAGGGGGGAAGTTGTACATCCACACAAACACTGGCCAGGTGCTATGTGTGCTTCTTTGGCTGCGAAACGGATTGACTCCATCGGTGCACGCGCCCAGCACGATGTTCCTTGGATCGTCCCCAAATTCTGGGTGTTCGAAGTTCAACGCTTGCCACTGGCTCGCATCCTTAGGGTGACTCAGCATCTTGTCTTTTTTATTTATCTCCGGATCATTTCCGTCATCTTCTCACTTCTTCTCCTCCCTATCCGCGTGTCAATGCAGGAGCTTTGCTAGCTTAGGCTCTGCGAAATACCGCTGCAGACGAGGAGTGATCGGAAAGTACCAAACCACTTTTTGAGGAGCTTTCTTCCTCTTCTTGTATCGAGTGACGCTGCACACCGGCCATATGGTAGACTCCGCGTGCTCGTACCGATAAATGATGCAATTGTTCATGCACACATGGTATTTCACGTGCGTTAAATCCAGAGGACACAGGATTTTCTTCGCCTCCTCGAAACTAGTCGGTCACTTGTTCCCCTTGGGAAGACGTTCGTGCCAGAATGACATGTTCTCGTCGAAGCATGCGTCGGTCATTTTGTGTTTTACCTTCATCTCCAGAGCCATGAGCGTTACTTTCAGGCGGGTATCCTCGGGCCTGCATCCTTCATACAATGCAGTAACTGCGTCTATCTCCAATTGATCTAGCTTGGTTTTCTCTCGGGCGGCAGCTCTTGCGTTATCCATCTGCTTGAGAAGCAGCTCTTGAATATGAGGGTCCTGTACCCAGCCCATCAATGGTCCATCGTCGTCTGCCCCGACAACTTCATCTTCATGATCATGCCCTTCGTCTTGATCTTCCTCATCATCATGTCCGGCATCTTCTACATGATGATTGTGTACTGCATCACCGTCGTGATCATGTCCTGGAGATTCTTCGTCTTCTCGCCCGCCCTTGCCGCGGTGGTTGTCTTGCTGCCCTTCCTCATTTCTTGCCCGGCCCCCATGGACGACTTCATAGTCATATTCATCACCTTGCCACCGATAGCCATCCATGAAACCATGCAAGAGCAGGTGGTCCCGCACCTATCCGGAATCCGAGTCCGTAATAAGGCTCTTCAGCTTGCATCTTCGACACAAACATCTTATCTCCGTCTCGTTCTTTTGAAGCATCTTGGCCTTCGCGGAGCTCAAAAACCTATTCACGATGCCTTCGGTCATCGAGCGGACCATGGTCGCCTGCGGGGTAGAGCAAAATGATATTTTAGAACCAAGAAAAAATTTGGCATGACTTTGCCTAAAAATAGGACCAAAAAGAATGCATAGTGCCAAATTCTCGCCGAAACGGAAATGAATCAACATTCCGGCAAAATATTGGCAACTATCGCATTTCAAATACCGGTACATGCAAACACAAACATATATGCAACACCGCAAACATATGCAACACCACAAACATACGTAGATCTAGCTAGGCCATAAAAGGTGCATGTGCACGTTGTTGGAGGGAGAAAAAAGTAGATCTACAACATAAAGAAAGCTTTCCCCTTACTTACCTATCAAAAAAGGTAATTTAACCACTTAATTTGGGTGAATCTATGGTGCAAATGAGGTGAGGAGGAGGAGGCAGCCGGGACAAGCTTGGAGGAGGAGGTGGAGAGAATGAAGTGGGGAAAGTGAGTGAGGTAGGTGGCAGTCCAAAATATCTAGCTGGTCTCGGGTTACTAATGGCGCACCACCTAAAAATGCGCCATTAGTAACCCTGGTTACTAATGGCGCACCTGTAACGTGGTGCGCCATTACTAGTTTTGCAAAAAAAATATAATTGTTAGTAGTGGTGCACCGTGGTTGTCGTGCGCCATTACTAGTTTGAATTAGTAATGGCGCACTGTATCCAGGTGCGCCATTACTAGTTTTGAAAAAAAAATTAAAAAAATTGTTAGTAGTGGCGCACAGAGTGTGTGGTGCGCCATTACTAGTTAAAACTAGTAATGGCGCACTGAGCCCTGGTGCGCCATTAATAGTTTTGGAAAAATAAAAAAAAATAAAATTTGTTAGTAATGGAGCACCGTGTGCCTGGTGCGCCATTAGTAATGAGGACACTAATGGCGCACCTGTATCTGGTGCACCACTGCTATATAGCAGTGGCGCACCACATACATGGTGCGCCATTAATGTCCATATTAGCTACAACCCTTTTCCTAGTAGTGAAAAACTTATATAGTTGACACAATCATATAGAACATCATAGCACACCGAACTTGCATACAAAAATTTCACGCAAGCGGCACAATCAGGGTGGAAGCAGTGGATCACTACGGGTAGTGCTATGTTGAAACCAACGAACTCGTACATAATGGTTCATCATCTTTATCAATGACGGGGAAATGTCTTGAATGTTGTGCAAAGAAAACAAACAAACAACACAATAAGTTCTGCTAGCACATTAAGTTGACGTACAACCCTTTCTAAAAAAAGTTCAGGTACAAAAATAGAACAGGTCATAATCAAATATACTGGCAGATCAGTGCTTCACACCCATAGCTCGGATTTAACTAGTATCTGACAAGATTCAGTTGTTACCTCAAGTTAAAGCACATCCAAGCAGCCAGCCCTGCCTCTTCTCCCAATGAAGCAGTGGCCTCCGCCGCGCGATGGAGTTGGCCATGTGCCATCCATCATTCCGAGCAACACGGGGAAAGTCTGATGTTGAATCCAGTAATGGACATTGTCGACAGACCTTGGCACCAGCGGCAGCGGCAGGACTTCGATTGATGGATTGGCCACTTCTTTGACATGCATGGACACTCGATACAGGTACATCCCTAACCTGGTCCGTGGCGGCCTTGGTGACGATGAATAGTACAACCCCGATTCCTGCATCGATATCTCAACACCAATCACCTTCGTTATGGTGGACGGCTTCTTCATCCATGCCATAACTGTCAGAGCCCAGCTGTCTGGAGGAACAAACATACTTAGGATCTCACCTCCAAGGTTGTTGATAAGCTCATTCATGGACTCTCTATTCCAAGCACGCCGAGGCATGTCATGGAAGGTAAGCTTTGTTAAAAACTCAAGATCAGAGGGCACTGAGCCCCATCCTGGGTGCCACCGATCAAAGCTCACCAGTGTGCCATCGCAGAACAAACACCGGGAAGATTTGAACACACGACTGCAGTCGAAAGTTGTCCGGAACTTGATGAAGAAATCAGCCGGTGGCAGACGGATTTCGATGAGCAAGTCACCTATTTGGATGTCATGCGCAATGCCAAGAGCTTTGACAAGGTCGTCCAGCGAGACGGGAGGCCGGTCGCCGTTGATGGTTACCATCAGCACTTTGCCGGCAAACTGGTCATCAAGCGCCACCATGCCAGTGTTGAGCAACAACACGCAACGCCCGAAGGTAGGACGAATCTCAGGATCTCCGGCTCGGAGATCTGTGTTGACCGGCAACATGATAGTGCGCTTGAGTAGAGGGAGTACATGAGGGGGATTTGGGGGATCTGGAGATTCCGTAGGTGGGGGAGGGACGGGAGATTGGGGATGAAAAGGTAGCATGAATTTCGAACACAAGCCAATATGCTCTCGGCGCACAAGCGCACGAAAACTCCGGTGGAGCCCACATGTCGACCTAAGAGTCCTTATTCTTTCTTTTCTTGAGAGCCCGACCATTTTTTTGAGGATGTTTTGAGTGCCTGGCCTGAGAGTTAGGTTTGACCTGTTTGGCATTGCGTTACTACTCGGCCCATATTCATCGACACCTCACTAGCCCAAACAAGTGTACATCATCGAGAAGACACTGAGCTCAAATTATAACTTGAAAAAAGGAGATATACTCTGAACACTAGACAATGGTGATGCCCTCATTTAGCCCACCAGCAGTTCGAGAAAATAAACTGTTCGAAACAACTATATATACAACATTCAAACACTGACTAGTGACTACTACTGACATAAACAACAAGACACGATAGTTCATAAGAAGTCTTGCTACACCACCAAAACACACCCATCTGCAGCACTCAGACTCTCGTGATCCAGATGAGAATGACATTCTAAATAGAGGCAAGTATTACATAGTAAGAGTGACATAGATGAGGATGACCAAATGACAAGGAATATGCATAACAAAAGGGAGAAGTATCGATCCAGAACAAGCAGCAAAGACAAGAAGTCATTCGAAGAGGGATGATCCAACACCATCATAATTTGTAGCCCCGCTTTGTCCACCAGTAATCCAGAGACACCAGTACTCCATCCTTTCGACACAATAGCCCAATTACGTATCAACCTGAAGGCTTGAACCACATCACTGCTTGTCGGACTTGACACATCCAAGGATCAAAGTTAATCCAGATGCCTTTGTCATTCTCACCTTCTTTTGGCTGCAGGCAGTATCGTTGACAATCAGGGGAGTTTGCTCCCGAACTCCTAGGGCTCTCCATGTAGACACAATTTTCCATAGCAAATAAAGCCTCTCTGCCATCAAGGTCCTTGCCAACGGTGATCTCCTAGTTTATCGGATAATTGAGTCCGAGAAACAGAGAGTGTGAAGCAAGGCTGTTTACCCACCTCCAACTCAATAATCCTGAAGGCCCCAACAAGCTGTTATCATGCTCGCAGACGTAACAGCCACTGTCCGGATACTCACGTATTTCACGGTCCTTGTACACAGTGGGTTTTTTTTGCAATATAACTTTTCCGGCTCATGTGTGAGAATGATCATAATTCTTTTGCCGTCGTCTGATCGAGTGATGAACCAGTTGTGCTTCCTTGTTTTTGGCAAAGGTGGTGTGATTAGAAAGGGCAGTAACTATAAGGACACTGCATTATATCAAAAAGGACAAGCATTGTTAATGTAAGATCAGCATTGTTCAGAGTATGAGTAGGATAATGCAAGAAACAACATCGATATGTCCCTGTTGGAACTGAGAGGGAAATACAGGGAAATGTATACTGGGTTCAAAAATATAAAATTGCCATGCATGGTTATACTCATGTTATCTCACAACCAATTCTTCACAGGAAACTACCATGTCATGCATGTTATGTACTCATGTTCTGTCCTAACAAATAAATTCTCAAGGAAACTAACAGACCATGCATTGTCATATACTCATGTTATGTGGGAATTTTTTTGTGAGGATATGATTCTAGCCATTGATTGCTGAAGGGCGAATATAGGTATGTACACGTGGTAAGCATTACAGGATTTCACTACTTCCAAATATAGAGTTCTCCATATGCACATTTACTTCCCTAATGTATGGTTAGATGAAACCAACAGTGTGATGCATGTTTCTACATCATGGAAATGAGGAAACTAACATGGCCATTGATATAGACTCATATTTAGTAGTATATATATTACTATAAAATAAGAAAAATATTCATATCTTCCTAACCGTTTGATTATTCAAGGGAACAAATTGGCTGTAATGACATGGTCACAATCGCATGAATTAACTCATTCCAAATATAGCTGATTTACGACGTCTCTAATACATTGCCATAGTTCTAATCAAATTCTGCTCAAACAGGGATATGCCAATCATCACAAAAAGTTCAAATAGTGTCATGGCGTTATCATTAACATTAGACGAAAACAACTTACATGCGCCATCCTAGCAATACGTGGTGCCATCTGCTTTGTCGATTGCGTAGATGATGCCATTGTGTTCACTAGCATCACAGAAGTGTGTATCAGCTTTGACAATCCAATGCAAGGTGAGTTGTCTCCATCTAAAGAAGGCACCAGCGGAAAGATAGGCGAGTCCACGGTCGAACATGGCAATTAGCTTGAAGTCTGCGTAATTCCCATCTTGTGTGGGGACTTGGCAGATTACAATCTTCTGCAAAAAAAGGGTGCATCCAACTGACGACGTAATTTAGATGACTTGGACCGCCATGGTAAAACCCTATATAATACAATGTAGGAAGGATAATCTCATGGGAGGTGTGGAAGTTCACAAGCACCAAATTTTTCCGGTCTTCTCTGATGACAACCATCCAGTGGGAGTTCATGCTGACCTAGTACATACCTGCCAAGAAGTTTCGGGTGATGGCGATCAGATCGAAGTCGAGGGAAATGATGTATGACGACCCACTACATACCCGCAAAGAAGTTTCGGCTAATGGAGGTCGGATTAAAGTCGAGGGGCACATGTACGCCTCCGTATCATGGTGAGCAAATCTCGCAAGACCAGATAGCAGCAAGCAGGGTGTCTTGAAAAAGCTTAGGCCTCGCTTTGACGATGGTCGTGTGCATGTCCCTCGAGCATGCAGCCAGTCGCACGGTGCCGAACATATCCATACACGAACAACAGAGGTCGAGGATGTCACTGGGGAGATTGCTCCAATCACTGCTCATATGGATGCTGCACGGATTGTGTTCGACCATGGTGGAGTTTGGAAGGTGGGGTTTTTAGGGGCTTGATTTACGGGGGAGAAGGCTCTCGGTGCTGGAGTGACTGGCAAGGGAATAGTGGTACCGGGGGAGGTGAGGGAGGCGAGGGTACGCGGGGGCACAGTGAGATGATGAAGAGTGACCTCATGATCTCCAGCGAGATGGAGATGGAGATGGAGTGGTGCTAGGGGAGAGGCAGATGAGGCGAGGCATGCTATACAGCGGCGGTGACAGTCACTACACGTGCACAAGGTGAGGCTGACTTTGGTAACCCAACATGCCGTCTAGACTGGTGTCACCTGCTACCTCTTGAGCACTGCGTTGGTTTTCCCCGAAGAGGAAGGGATGATGCAACAAAGTAGCGTAAGTATTTCCCTCAGTTTTTGAGAACCAAGGTATCAATCCAGTAGGAGCCTATGCGTGAGTCCCTCGCACCTGCACAAAACAAATAAATCCTCGCAACCAACACGATAAGGGGTTGTCAATCCCTACACGGCCACTTACGAGAGTGAGATATGATAGATATGATAAGATAATATTTTTGGTTTTTTTGTGATAAAGATGCAAAGTAAAATAAAAACAAAGTAAAAAGCAAAGGAAATAACTAAGTAGTAGGAGATTAATATGATGAAGATAGACCCGGGGCCATAGGTTTCACTAGTGACTTCTCTCGAGAGGATAAGTATTCTACGGTGGGTGAACAAATTAATGTTGAGCAATTGACAAAATTGAGCATAATTATGAGAATATCTAGGCATGATCATGTATATAGGCATCACGACTGAGACAAGTAGACCGACTCCTGCCTGCATCTACTACTATTACTCCACTCATCGACCGCTATCCAGCGTGCATCTAGAGTATTAAGTTAATGAAAACAGAGTAACGCCTTAAGCAAGATGACATGATGTAGAGGGATAAACTCATGCAATATTATGAAAACCCCATCTTTTTATCCTCGATGGCAACAATACAATGCGTGCCTTGCTGCCCCTCCTGTCACTGGGAAAGGACACGGCAAGATTGAACCCAAAGTTAAGCACTTCTCCCATTGCAAGAAAGATCAATCTAGTAGGAGAAACCAAACTAATAATTCGAAGAGACTTGCAAAGATAACCAATCATACATAAAAGAATTCAGAGAAGATTCAAATATTGTTCATAGATAGAATTGATCATAAACCCACAATTCGTCGGTCTCAACAAAAACACCGCAAAAAGAAGATTACATCGAATAGTTCTCCACAAGAGAGGGGGAGAACATTGTATTGAGATCCAAAAAGAGAGAAGAAGCCATCTAGCTACTAACTATGGACCCGTAGGTCCGAGGTGAACTACTCACAGTTCATCGGAGGGGCTATGGTGTTGATGTAGAAGCCCTCCGTGATCGATGCCCCCTCCGGCGGAGCTCCAGAACAGACCCCAAGATGGGATCTCATGGATACAGAAAGTTGCGGCGGTGGAATTAGGTTTTTGGCTCTGTATCTGATCGTTTGGGGGTACGCAGGTATATATAGCAGGAAGGAGTACATCGGTGGAGCAATAGGGGGGCCACGAGGGTGGAGGGCGCACCTGGGGGGGAGGGGGTAGGCGCGCCCCCTACCTCGTGGCCTACTCTTTTGTGTCTTGATGTAGGGTCCAAGTCTCCTGGGTCTTGTTCGTCGAGAAAATCACGTTCCTGAAGGTTTCATTCCATTAGGACTCCGTTTGATATTCCTTTTCTTTGAAACCCTAAAACAGGCAAAAAACAACAATTCTGGGCTGGGCCTCTAGTTAATAGGTTAGTCCGAAAAATAATATAAAAGTGGATAATAAAGCCCAATAATGTCCAAAACAGTAGATAATATAGCATGGAGCAATCAAAAATTATAGATACGTTGGAGACGTATCAAGCATCCCCAAGCTTAATTCCTGCTCGTCCTCGAGTAGGTAAATGATAAAAAATAGAATTTTTGATGCGGAGTTCTACTTGGCATGATTTTAATGCAATTCTTCTTAATTGTGGTTTGAATATTCAGATCCGAAAGATTCAAGAAAAAAGTTTATATTGACATAAAAATAATAATACTTGAAGCATACTAACAAAGCAATTATGTCTTCTCAAAATAACATGGCCAAAGAAAGTTCATCCCTACAAAATCATATAGTTTAGTCATGTTTCATTTTCGTCACACAAGAGTGCTCTCATCATGCACAACCCCGATGACAAGCCAAGCAATTGTTTCATACTTTAGTAATCGCAAACCTATAAACTTTCATGCAATATATGAGCGCGAGCCATGGACATAGCACTATGGGTGGAATAGAATATAATGAGGGGGGTTATGTGGAGAAGACAAAAAAGGAGAAAGTCTCACATCAACGAGGCTAATCAATGGGCTATGGAGATGCCCACCGATTGATGTTAATGCAAGGAGTAGGGATTGCCATGCAACGGATGCACTAGATCTATAAATGTATGAAATCTCAACAAAAGAAACTAAGTGGGTGTGCATCCAATTTGCTTGCTCACAAAGACCTAGGGCACTTGAGGAGGCCCATTGTTGGAATATACAAGCCAAGTTCTATAATGAAAATTCCCACTAGTATATGAAAGTGAAAAAACAAGAGACTCTCTATCATGAAGATTATGGTGCTACTTTGAAGCACAAGTGTGGCAAAGGATAGTAACATTGTCCCTTCTCTCTTTTTCTCTCATTTTTTGGGCCTTCTCTTTTTTATGGCCTTTCTCTTCCCTTTTTTTGGGCCTTTTTTATGGCATTTCTTTTTTTGTAATTTCTTACTTGGGACAATGCTCTAGAAAATGATGATCATCACACTTCTATTTATTTACAACTCAATGATTACAACTCGATACTAGAACAAACTATGA
This sequence comes from Triticum urartu, assembly GCF_003073215.2. NCBI lineage: Eukaryota > Viridiplantae > Streptophyta > Magnoliopsida > Poales > Poaceae > Triticum > Triticum urartu. The sequence goes on from NC_053028.1 coordinate 282,663,699, forward strand.
CTCTATATGAATGCCTCCGACGGTTTACCGGGATATGCAATGAACCAAGAGTGACATGTATGAAATAATTATGAATGGTGGCTTTCCCACAAATACTATGTCAACTACATGATCATGCTAAGCAATATGACAATAATGAATGTGCCATGATAAACGGAATGGTGGAAAGTTGCATGGCAATATATCTCGGAATGGCTATGGAAATGCCATAATAGGTAGGTATGGTGGCTGTTTTGAGGAAGATATAAGGAGGTTTATGTGTGAAAGAGCGTATCATATCACGGGGTTTGGATGCACCGGCGAAGTTTGCGCCAACTCTCAATGTGACAAAGGGCAATGCACGGTACCAAAGAGGCTAGCAAGGATGGAAGGGTGAGAGTGTGTATAATCCATGGACTCAACATTAGTCATAAAAACTCACATACTTATTGCAAAAATCTACAAGTCATCAAAAACCTCGGCACTACGCGCATGCTCCTAGGGGGATAGATTGGTAGGAAAACACCATCGCTCATCCCCGACTGCCACTCATAAGGAGGACAATCAAATAATACCTCATGTTTCAAATTTGTTACATAACGTTTGCCATACGTGCATGCTACGGGACTTGCAAACTTCAACACAAGCATTTCTCAATTTCACAACTACTCAACTAGCACGACTTTGATATTATTACCTCCATATCCCAGAACAATCATCAAGCATCAAACTTCTCTTAGTATTCAAAACACTCATAAGAAAATTTTACTAATCTTGAATACCTAGCATATTAGGATTTTAAGAAAATTACCATGCTATTTAAGACTCTCAAAATAATCTAAGTGAAGCATGAGAGATCAATAGTATCTATAAAACAAATCCACCACCTTGCTCTAAAAGATATAAGTGAAGTACAAGAGCAAAACTATATAATTCAAAAGATATAAGCGAAGCACATAGAGTATTCTAACAAATTCCAAATAATGTATGGCTCTCTAAAAAGGTGTGTACTGCAAGGATGATTGTGGTAAACTAAAAAGTAAAGACTCAAATCATACAAAACGCTCCAAGAAAACACATATCATGTGGCGAATAAAAATATAGCTCCAAGTAAAGTTACCGATAGAAGTAGACGAAAAGAGGGGATGCCTTCCGGGGCATCCCCAAGCTTTGGCTTTTAGGTGTCCTTAGATTATCTTGGGGGTGCCATGTGCATCCCCAAGCTTAGGCTCTTGCCACTCCTTGTTCCATAATCCATCAAATCTTTACTCAAAACTTGAAAACTTCACAACACAAAACTCAAAGTAGAAAATCTTGCAAGCTCCGTTAGCGAAAGAAAACAAAATGCCACTTCAAGGTACTGTAATGAACTCATTATTTATTTATATTGGTGTTAAACCTACTGTATTCCAACTTCTCTATGGTTTATAAACTATTTTACTAGCCATAGATTCATCAAAATAAGCAAACAACACACGAAAAACAGAATCTGTCAAAAATAGAACATTCTGTAGTAATCTGTAGCTAGCGCAAGATCTCGAACTCCAACAATTCTAAAATAAATTTCTGGACGTGAGGAATTTATCTATTAATCATCTGCAAAAAGAATTAACTAAATATCACTTTCCAAATAAAAATGGCAGCAGTTCTCGTAAGCGCTAAAGTTTCTGTTTTTTACAGCAAGTGTAACAAGACTTTCCCCAAGTCTTCGCAACGGTTCTACTTGGCACAAACACTAATTAAACACAAAAAAACACAACCAAAAGAGATCCTATATAAATTATTTATTACTAAACAGGAGCAAAAAGCAAGGAATAAAAATAAAACTGGGTTGCCTCCCAACAAGCGCTATTGTTTAACGCCCCTACCTAGGCATAACAAGCAAGGATAGATCTAGGTATTGCCATCTTTGGTTTTCAACTTTTTAGCGGAATCTAGCTCGAATCCGGGAGGTTCTTTACGTTTCCCTTCATATTCTGAAATTTTTAGATCTAATGAATACAACCGCTTATTACAAAGGGTAATCAACATATTCATGCGGTGAATATTTCCACTAATGTTCTTAAGAGGTTCAAGATACTTCTGTAAAATTTTAGTAACTTCACAATTTTTTTTCAAAAACATGCGTCTCTTTCTGAGTAGGATGAGGTCCCTTTTGTTGATGTAGTGTTCCCACTATACCTTCTATAATTTCAAGCACAATATGGGGATCGATTTCAATAAAATTGCCTTTGGCAACACAATCCAAGAGTTGTGTATGAGACATATTTAATCCAACATAAAAATTGCGAAGCAAAATTCTCAGGTTTATTTCAGAGGTACAATTACGATAAGACTCCATTATTCTCAACCATGCATCTTTTAAGTTTTCTCCTAGCCTTTGTTTGAAGTGAAATATTTCGAACTCATGGGACATAGTTGAAGATAAGGGACTAGCCATAACGACAAGCAAACGAACTAACGCACAAGCGAACAAAAAGCAAGCGGGCAAAAAGAGGCAAATAGAGAAAGAGAGGGAGGATAGAGAGAGAGGGCGAATAAAACGGCAAGGGTAAAGTGGGGGAGAGGAAAACGAGAGGCAAATGGCAAATAATGTAATGCGGGAGATAAGGGTATGTGATGGGTACTTGGTATATTGAATTTTGCGTAGACCACCCCGGCAACGGTGCCAGAAATCTTTCTTGCTACCTCTTGAGCACTGCGTTGGTTTTCCCCGAAGAGGAAGGGATGATGCAGCAAAGTAGCGTAAGTATTTTCCTCAGTTTTTGAGAACCAAGGTATCAATCCAGTGGGAGGCTACGCGCGAGTCCCTCGCACCTACACAAAACAAATAAATCCTCGCAACCAATGCGATAAGGGGTTGTCAATCCTTACGAGAGTGAGATCTTATAGATATGATAAGATAATATTTTTGGTATTTTTGTGATAAATATGCAAAGTAAAATAAAAGGAAAGTAAAAAAGCAAATGAAATAACTAAGCAGTAGGAGATTAATTTGACGAAGATAGACCCGGGGGCCATAGGTTTCACTAGTGGCTTCTCTCGAGAGCATAAGTATTCTACGGGGCCATTGGTTATCTTTACAAATTACTGTTGAGCAATTGACAGAATTGAGCATAATTATGAGAATATCTAGGCATGATCATGTATATAGGCATCACGTCCGAGACAAGTAGACCGACTCCTGCCTGCATCTACTACTATTACTCCACTCATCGACCGCTATCCAGCATGCATCTAGAGTATTAAGTTAATGAAAACAGAGTAACGCCTTAAGCAAGATGACATGATGTAGAGGGATAAACTCAGGCAATATGATGAAAACCCCATCTTGTTATCCTTGATGGCAAAAATACAATACATGCCTTGCTGCCCCTACTGTCACTGGGAAAGGACACCGCAAAATTGAATCCAAAGCTAAGCACTTCTCCCATTGCAATAAATATCAATCTAGTAGGCCAAATCAAACTGATAATTCGAAGAGACTTGCAAAGATAACCAATCACACATAAAAGAATTTAGAGAAGATTCAAATATTGTTCATAGATAGACTTGATCATAAACCCACAATTCATCGGTCTCAACAAACACACCGCAAAAAGAAGATTACATCGAATAGTTCTCCACAAGAGAGGGGGGGGGGACATTGTATTGAGATCCAAAAAGAGAGAAGAAGCCATCTAGCTACTAAGTATGGACCCGTAGGTCTGAGGTGAACTACTCACACACTACTAGGAAAAGGCCTACTAATGGCGCACCTAATTTGGCCATTAATGGCGCATTAGTGGTGCGCCATTAGTAGCACGCCATTAGTATATTTTACTAATGGCGCACCACAGGTGCGCCATTAGTATCTGGTATACTAATGGCGCACCCCAGATGCGCCATTAGTATATACAACAGTGCTCCATTAGTATGCCTCCCAGGGGGCCATGTATACCCAGGTGCTTTGGCATACTAATGGCGCACGACAGCAAGATGCGCCATTAGTAACTTCGGCATACTAATGGCGCACTCTTTAATGATGCGCCATTAGTATCCTTTGGCATACTAATGGCGCACAATGATGTGATGCGCCATTAGTATGAATATTAGGTTTTTTTTTTTAATTTTCTGCTTTTTGCACAGGTTACAAAATGTATAATTGGACAAAATATAGACAGCACACATCAACAACAGATTCATCGAATACAATAGAAGATTAGTCTCTGAATACAATTCATCATTTTAGTCTCCGAATACAAGTCATCATATTAGTCTCCGAATAGAAAATACCGAACAAAGATAGAACATTATATTACAAGTCTCGAGACCGCGAGTTTGTCTTCACATTACAAGTCGATATCGATCATCTAAACTACCATCACATAGAAGAGAGCTGCGGTCATCACGATGAGCATCATCATGATGAAACTCGTCTTCATCCGGTTCCTCCAACGCTCCCTCCCCTCTCCCGCTAGATAGTGGGCGTATCTAGATTTGGCCTCGGCCCTAGTGGCGTACCGTTTGTAACTGTTACCGCTGAATCGGTGAACCTGTCTCCGACACTCCTCCCAGTCGTCGTAGACTCCGGGAACCTTACCCTTGTACACGACATACCACGGCATCGCTATGCAGTAGCCAAACGAAACGTTAGTACCAATTCACAGACAATACATAAGCAATATATAAGTATGCAACAGAATGATCGGAAGAGAAAAGCAAGACATTAATAGCATCGATTACATCTTAAGTTGAACGACTCTCGAAACCAAAGAGACATACTACAAGTTCATTAAAGTTTAATTACAACATGAGACTCAAGGGACCGGAGCGTGGATGAAGCCGCCGTCTATCGTGGGAGTCATGAAAGAACGGGCGTTGTCAGCCTCCATTTGTAGGATTGTGTCGATGTCACTGTTGGACGGTTGATTTCTGAGGTAGAACTGCCCCGCGGTACGAAGGACATCTTGATGGATGATTTCCGCAAACTCCGACTGGATGCGAAAGAATTCTTGTCTGATGTCCGCGTCCTGGATTGCCGAAACGCTCGCGGCCCAATCTTTGAGTCTACTCGGTAGCAGAAGTTGATGATGGTCCCGTACGATCGCCCGCATGTGATGGATGGTGTAGTAGGCACCCTTCTGACCGCCAGGCGGCTGCTTGACGCAGCAGAACATCGTATTGTGGGAGAACACGTGCTTGCCGTACTTACGAATAGGCCTGGTGAAGGTGCCTCCAGATTTGACGTAGCCAGGGAGAACATCATCAAGAACCTTCTTAACATTTGTGTAGTCTACGTTCGACTGACGGTCTGGGTCGAAATACGTGGCCATGGAATATTTGGGGCTTAGGAGGATGAGCGTGCAACGTGTGTCACTGCAGAAAACACGGAATGTTAAAAGAAAAACGATCAAAATCTAAGAATTCATATGTTACGGGGCGGTTGAGGGGAGGACTTACTCGGGAAAGTAAGGCACGAGGAAGTTATCCTTATGTTGGTTTGCCAGAATGACGCCTTCGAGGTAAGAACTCGTGACTTGCTAGTCCCCAGCGCTGCCCAAGATCTTGGCACGCATGTAGAAGGGGTCGACTATCACGATGTCCGGGGTCTTGTCACGAATAATCCGCATCTCCTTACTCAGCGAAAATAGCCGAACGAAGGTGTAGTGCAGCGGATGAAGGTTCAACATAGCGTGGATGTCATCAAACCGCAGGACGATCGTACCCCCGATGGAGTTATCCACAAAGCCCTTGCCCTCTGGCACCTTGGCCGCGAAAACCGGGTATGCCACATCCTTCACTCCGAGACGCCGCTTCTCCAAAGAAAGAACACTATCATGCAGACTTCGCATAGCACCGGTTGCAGCATCGAGCATATTTCTCGGTAGCATCGGCCTACCCGCCACATGCACCCTCCTCGAGATATCCTTAGGTGAAGGTGGCCCGTCCTGAGCACGGATCGTACTCGGTGCCGGCTGGCCCGCACCCTTGTTAGTCTTTCTTTTGCGTGCCTTCTTCTTCTCCTGTAATGGGACCGAGTTCTGCTCACAGACCGCCTTCTTGAGTGTGTTGGGGCTGATCATATTTCGCACCTCACCTATCTGAGGCTCGATGAAGTCGGCAGCTGGAGGCGTCTCTTGAGAGCTGAACTGCAGATGACGCCTGTTGCAACTTGGCTTCTCCGCGGTACCAGCTAGATCACGCACGTCTTTTGTTGGGTTGGGTTCTTGAGAAGGAGGCCCCATGAAGTCGCCACCGTACCCATGATCGGCAATGTACTGATCGACATTGGCAAATGTATCGTCGTCGTCGTTGTTCTGATCTGTGCCATATGCATGTTTGGATCCAGTGGCATAGGGATGTCCGGCACCGTTGCGGCGGTCTTGCCATGGGGCCGACTTGGCGCCGGCACGACTGGCGGTGTTGTCTTTGGGGTGGTGTCCCCCACCCCCAAATGAATCTGTCTCTTCGGCCAAAGCAGGGGCCAGCTCAGGCAGGCGCTGAGGGTCATCACGTCATCATCGTCGGCCCCGACGGGTCGAATCGGAGGTAACAACTCGTCGCAGCCTGGCAGCACCCGAACCAGTTGAACCCTAAACAAGTTGGGTGGCATCTGGGTACCGTGGAACAAGCGGTTGCCCGGTTGAACGATTTTGCCCTTGGCGACATCGACCAACTCGTTGTTCACGAAGTGCAGGAGAGTGCACGGAACGTCGGCGGCGCCCTGCGAAAACATGTAGGGCATCAGGGATGCGCAGTCAAAGGCAAGGAGATGAAGTCCTCGGCCGAGAGAGGCTTAATTAGTTACCGTGACGATGGCGTCGAGCTCGGCTAATGTCAAGGCACCGCCAACGGCGGGCGTGTAGTTGACGGAGGGGCCGCTTGCTGCAGAGGTGCCGGCCGATGTACACCCGGGTGCATTAAGCTCCCGTGCCGGCGTCGGAGACACCAATGCCGCCTCCGCCGGAGACACCGATGGCCCCGCCATCGCGTTCTGCGAGTTGTTGGCCGTGAAGCTAGGAATCGGGGGCGGCCCCTGTTGGCCGCCCGCAATCCACGCACTAATCCCCTGGATCAAGGTAGGCACAATGGCGGTGATCGTCGCTCCGAGTTGTTGTTGCACTTGCTCTTGGACAATCTCCGGAATCCGCGCCACCTGTGCCCTGAGTTTTTGAACCTCGCGCGCCTGGCTTTCCGAGATGGTCTTTTTCTCCTTTCGCCCACCAGTGTTATAGTACGACGACCATTTTGTCGACAAGCCTTTGCCGGCCACACGACCAGCTGACGTCGGCTTACTGAGCTTATCCTTGTTCTTCATTACATTCATCGCCCTATTTAGAGTGGTGTCCCAAGGGTTGCTCTTAGTCGACCCCGCGCTACTGCTTTCAGTCGCCTGCGGAAGGAATGTGAACCATTTAGAAATTTGGCTTCATTAATTAGAATGCAACCATATGGAGCTAATTACGCGGGGGTGTATTCCTTACCAGAACAAGCTCAAGCGCCCTGGTCTTCGGATCCGTGGTAAGCTCCTTTGTTTTCGGGTCCTTCTTGTACCGGGCCCTGACAAAGTTCCTGGTCTGCTTGTCACCGTATTATCGAAGAGGGCCGGTAGGCCTTGCTCGGCACGGTCCACCTCCTCCTTGTCCCATATAGGCTCCGCCACTCTGTAACCGCCGGGACTGAGTGTGTGTTCCCCTAAGTTCAGCTCCCGCATTTCTTTCCCCCACTTACTTGATTCGGAGCTTGTATTGCTCGAGCAATTGATCTTGAAGTCGTTGTAGTCATCTTCGGTGATCGAAGGATTTTTCTCCTTGATCTTCTCATAACTCTCACCTTTCTCGATCATTCTCTTCACTTTGCTTTTCCAAGTAGACAGGGACGTGCTCATCTTCGTGAGGGCAGCATTGTTCACTTTATTCCCTTTGAGGCTTGTGTTTTCAAATTCATCGGGGAACTTGTATCGTTCGTGCAGCTTCGTGAAGAGGAGGTTGCGCAAATTCCTTCGGTCAGGATGCCTGAGGTTCTCGGTGTTGATCGAGACGGTGCTCCGAAGAATGCACCCGAGCAGAAGCGAGTACCCCTTGACTATTCATTCGGGCGCCGTTGGATTCCCGTTGGAGTCCACTTCAGTAACTTCCTCCTTGAGGGTGCGGAGCACGGTCGGGCGCCGGTCCTTCCGTTGCCTCTTCGGTTGGCTGCCATCTGTGCGTGCGCCGCCATCATCAGTGGTGGCATCCTTGGCGGCACCATAAGTGGTGGCATTAGTGGGGTCATCCTCGGCGGTACCATCAGTGGTCTCAGGATCGGTGGGGAAGGCGGCGTCCTCATATAAGTGAGGTTGTTCCTCCATCTCCTGGGACAGCTCCCAGAATGCCTTGACGCCCGAACCCCCGGCCTCATCATTGTTGGCCATGTTTCTCTCTAAATAGGAACAAAGTTTGGTCAAAACGTTGGTTATTGTCAAGGAACAAGATCTCTAAGTTGACCAAATAACCTAATTCTCGAGGAATGTCGCCAAAAAGTTGGTTATTGTCAAGGAACAATTGAGAGATGTTTGTGATATTGCCTAGGTGTTTTGGGATAGAACCTGTTAGTGTGTTGTTGCTAAGGTCCAAGTCCACGTTCTCAGGGTAACCTAGTTCTTGAGGGGTGTGTCTAGAAAGTTGGTTGCTGCAAAGATACAAGGTTGTGAGTTTGGTCAAATTGCCTATGATGTTTGTGATATTGCCTTGGATCTTGAAGGCACTGTTGCATGATTCAGTGGTACAGCCAGCATGGGACCTCATCTTTGCAGGCTAATTTTCTAGATTGTAACACTGGGATTTGTGCACAAGCTAAGCTAGCTAAGACAGTAGCTTCCTTGCAACCCACAAAAGACAAAGGAAAAGGGGTGAAAAGGGGGAGATGGTTAGCTTTGATGAGCAGGCAACATCTTCCTAACCCCCTTCTCCTTGTCTCCTCTCACTATCTCTCTCACACACATGGCAAGCAAGGGTGTCTGAGTGTGTGAAAAAAATACTAAACTAATCCAACCACTAAAGCAAATTAATTTTTATTTCGGTTGAGAATCGGGCACCTTCTAGGTCAAGAATATTGGGCATGACCTTTGCTAATTTTCTTGACCTTGGAGTGCCCCATTTCTCAACCGAAACAGAAATTAATCAACGTTTCAGGAGAAAGGGGTCATTTTAGAAGATCACAAGTAGCAGCAGCATCACTTGACAAAATCACAACTAGCAGCAGCAACTCGCAGATAGCAATAGCAGCATCACTTGACAAGTAGTACAGCAGCAGCAGCATGCATGCGCTGGTCCATGGCACAAAGTCCATGACCCAGAACAGAGCACTTTACTAAAAATGAAGAAGAAAAAAGGCATGCATGCACTGGTTGTAGCAAATCATCACTTCTGAATCAAAACACCATGCTGGTGTAGCCATAGGCCCACATTAGTCTAAAATCCTGCTTTATTTTTCACAACAGAAAGGTCAAAACAACAATAAGAAGGAGAGCCCAATCTGGTCTAATTGATCCTTGGTAATTATAGAATGTTCATCTATGCATGGAAAAACAACAATTAGGACAGGGAAATTACTATGCAGCTAATAGTCTTTAAGCATTGAAACACAGCTAAGGTTACAACCCAGAAGTGATGGTTAACACTTCTAATAAACATGGCAATTTTAAATTATGACACACAATGCCATAATTAATCAAGAGTTACTACTACAGTACACATGTACTCCATCTTACAGAGTTACTCCACCACAGCAACAACAACCTTGCAGATCAAAAATGATTTGTGTAATTTGGTTGGTACTCTTACAGTTGCATAAATTGAAAAAAAATTTGATCTGTGTGATCTGGGTTACAGTATCAGCAACCTTGCATTTCATTTTATACAAAATTGTACTCCGTCACCAAATTCATTGATGTTTCTAAGCAAAATTCACAAGTTCAGAAGATCACAAGTTCACAAGATCTACAGTAGCAGCAGCATCACAAGTTGACAAAATTCAGTGGACTTAGTAGTTAGAGCTAGAGCAGCATCACTAGAGTGCAACTACAAGAACAAGCACCGGCATCACTTAAGCAGCAGCAGCAACAACATCGAGCAGATTACACATCGCGGGTCACTAGAGCGGATTAAGTGATGACAGCCTACTCCTCGGATCTTTGGACAAGTAGCTGACCACCACCGGATGGAGTGGTCACTAGAGAAGATTACACATCACAAACAGGAACTCACTAGAGCAGATTACACATCCAAGCATCACTTAAGCTGTACTCCCGACGAACCGAAGGGGAAAGGGAGGGGATTGACAGAGGAGCTCACCGTCACCTGCAGGTGAGCAAAGAGGGCTCGGGGGAGAGCTCGCCGGAGCGAATTCTCGACGGAGTCCGCCGGGCCGAAGAGGAAGCCGGTGGCGGGGAAGGTGTCGCGGGGGCGTCCAGAGTCCTGCGGCTTGTCCGGGGAGACGTAGTCGAGGGAGGTGGAGTGCTTGGGCATGTCAGTGTGGCATGAGGTCGATGGTTTCCACGGTGGTGCGAGGTGGCCGGCGACGGGCGCGTCGCGCGCGGGTTGCCGATGCGGATCTGGGGGAGAGGAGAAGGCGAGAGGGCGAGGGGAAGGGCGAGGGGAAGCGTGAGGGGGCAAGTGGGGAGGTGGCGAGGGCGGTGGGGGTCGGCGGCGACGGGGGCGGCTCGGGCACGGGGACGGCGCAGTGAGGGGAGAGAGACAGAGGGGAGAGAAAGAGGATGGCGTGGGCGCTGACCTTTTTTGTTACTAATGGCACAATACTAATGGCGCACCACCCCTCGGTGCGCCATAAGTACATCCATACTAATGGCGCACCCCACTGTGGTGCGCCATTAGTATTTTTTTTATTTCTGCTCGAGCCAACAGGTTATCTTCCACCTGACCTGATCCACACCAAGTTCCCTCTACTAGCTTGACTGGTCAGCAGCCAGTTCTCACACTAGGAGGTCCTGGGTTCGATTCCCAGGCTCCACAAATTTTTTTTATGCATTTAAAATGTTGTTTGATACTTATTTGTGTTTAAATATGTTCAAACTTGTTTAAATCATAACAGTAATATTTTTTTTATAAGACAGTAATAATTTTTTAAAAAATATCATCAAACAGTAATGCCGGTGGAGCGGGGGAGGGTGCGCGGGGTGCGGGGGGTCGGCGGCGGCGGTTGAGTAGGGGAAGGGGTGCGGGGGGTCGGCAGCGGCGGTTGAGTTAGGGGAATCGAGGGTGCGGGGGGTCGGCGGCGGCGGCCGGTGGACCGGGGGGTGCTCGGCGGCGAGGGGGACCGGATCTGGCGAGGTGGGATAGCGATCGAGATGGAGGGGGATCGAGATCGAGTGTCCATGAAATTTAAAAATATTCATGATAGTTCAAAAAGTGCCCATGAAATACAATCGAGAAATGAAGGCTACGATTTAAATACAGTCGATCTTAGCTAGCTATCTGTTCACAATCTTCTTGCCCTTCTTTTTCGCAAATGGAGTTCTTCTGTGGAACGGGCGTCCTTTAGGTAGGGTGGTCCTGCTTCTTCTTGTGGTGTATGCTGCTACTTCATCATCGTCGTCATGTTCGATCCTCGGGTCGCCGTACTTGTCGAAGTCTTGCTCATTGGCTACTCCATCCATTCCGATGATCTTCCTTTTGCCTCTCCTCACGACAACACGACTGGGCTTTGACGGGTCGGTAATGAAGAAGCATTGGTCCACTTGGGAAGCCAGTACCCATGGCTCATTTTTCGCGGTGACGTTTGCGCCCGTGGTCTTGGATTTGGCTTCGGGTATAACCATGGTGGTGAAATACCGGTCTTCTTTTAGGACGCTCTTGGCCCATCTGACACAGAACATCGGGACCTTCTCTCCAACGTAGCTTAGCTCCCAGATCTCCTCGATCCTTCCGTAGTATCTGTCCTTGTCATTACCAGTGTAGGATTCCATCGTTACCCCGGAGTTCTGATAACCATCGCTCTTCATGTCCTTGGCCTCGGTGTAGAATGTGTAGCCATTGATATCGTACGCCTCATAGCTCATCAGGTTGTGCTCGGCGCCCTGTGACAAGGCGAATATGAGTTGTTCTTCCGCGGAAGAATCCTCATGTAAAGGGTACGACAGAAGCTTCTGCTTGAACCAACGCGTGAAACATGAGTTGTGCTCTTTGAGTATATCTCCGTCCGTCCTCTGTTGGCCTCGGTCATTGTACGTCTTCTTAATAAAGGTTTTGTGCTGTACCACCCAAGGATCGACCACGTCTATGTGTTGTAGTGCGACTAGGTTTGCTCTTTCAAAGTCGGCGAGTCGGCCCTCGAAGTCGACATGCATTTCGCGACGACCCTCACGGTGACCCCATCCAGCGAGCCTGCCGAGGTGCCTGTTGACGGGCAGACCAATGGGGTTCTCGATGCCTAGATAATTCGTGCAGTAGGAGATGCACTCTTCGGTCAGAAAGCCCCTAGCTATGCTTCCCTCTGTACGTGACATGTTGCGAACGTATCCTTTGATGACACCATTCATCCTTTCGAACGGCATCATGCTGTGCAGGAACGTCGGCCCGAGTTGGATGATATCTTCCACGATATGGACCAGCAGATGCACCATAACGTCGAAGAATGCGGGCGGGAAGTACATCTCAAGCTCGCATAGAATCACCACGATCTCTTCCTGTAGCCTTCTGAGTTGCCTCACGCCAACAGACTTCCGAGAGATGACATCGAAAAAGTTGCATAGGCCAAATAGGGTTTCACGGACGTGCGCGTCCATGATCCCATGGATTGCCACTAGAAGTATCTGCGTCATCAGCACGTGACAGTCGTGAGACTTCATCCTGCTGAACTTCAGCTTCGCTAGGTCTAGGTATCTGCTTATCTTCCCCGCGTAACCGTAAGGAAGTTTTACTCCTACGAGGCAGGTGAAAAACTGCTCGATGTCCTCCTGACTTAGAGTGAAGCACGCGGGAGGGTAGTCATTTCTGGTCTTCTTGGCCTTTTTGCCTTTGTGACGACTTTCCGTGTCCTGCTTCGCCTCATCATCATCATCATCATCATGATCATCATATATAGCGTGAAGCTCCTGCCTGATGCCCATTGATTTCAAGTCTGCCCTTGCTTTCGGCCCATCTTTGGTCCTCTCTGGCATGTTGAGCAGGGTACCAAGCAGACTCTCGCACACGTTCTTCGTGATATGCATGACATCAAGGCTGTGAGGCACACGGTGGATCTTCCAGTACGGCAAGTCCCAGAAAGAAGACCTTGTTTTCCATACCTTCAGCAGCGGCTCTGGCGCCTTTCGCTTCTTTCCCGGCTCTGGCGCCTTTTGCTTCTTTCCCAGCAGTGGGCAGTCTTTCCAATTTTTCAACAGCTCGTCTATTTCCTCGCCGCTTCTCGTACGCGGGCGTCCTCGGGGTTCGGTTTCACCATCGAACAGATCATTGCATTTTCTCCACGGGTCATCGTCGCGAAGCCACCTTCGATGTCCCATGAACACGGTTTTCGAAGACCCGGGATCTCTATCTAGCTGGCGATACGTTGTGTCATCCATGCACCTGACGCATCCAGAAAATCCGTGGACCACCTGCCCCGCGACATATCCGTAACCGAGATAGTCGTGCACCGTCGTGAGCAGCGGGGCTCTCATAGGGAAATATTCTTTCTCTGCGGCGTCCCATGTATTGGCTGGCGTTTTCCACAGCGTGTCAAGCTCCTCTTTCAGCAGCCCCAGATACAGATTGATGTCGTTCCCTGGTTGTTTCAGTCCTTCAATTAGCATACTCATGTGAATGTACTTCCTCTTCATGCACAACCAGGGGGGAAGGTTGTACATCCACACAAACACAGGCCAGGTGCTATGCGTGCTTCTCTGGCTGCCAAACGGATTGACTCCATCGGTGCTCGCGCCCAGCACGATGTTCCTTGGATCATTCCCAAATTCTGGGTCTTCGAAGTTCAACGCTTGCCACTGGCTCGCATCCTTAGGGTGACTCAGCATCTTGTCTTTTCTATCTATCTCCGGATCATTTGCGTCATCTTCTCTCTTCTTCTCCTCCCTATCTGCGTGCCAACGCAGGAGCTTTGCTACCTTAGGGTCTGCGAAATACCGCTGCAGACGAGGAGTGATCGGAAAGTACCACACCACTTTTCGAGGAGCTTTCTTACTCTTCTTGTATCGAGTGACGCCGCACACCGGACATATGGTAGACTCCGCGTGCTCGTCCCGATAAATGATGCAATTGTTCATGCACACATGGTATTTCACGTGCGGTAAATCCAGAGGACACACGATTTTCTTCGCCTCCTCCAAACTGGTCGGGCACTTGTTCCCCTCGGGAAGACGTTCGTGCCAGAATGACATGTTCTCGTCGAAGCATGCGTCGGTCATTTTGTGTTTTACCTTCATCTCCAGAGCCATGAGCGTTACTTTCAGGCGGGTATCCTCGGGCCTGCATCCTTCGTACAATGGATTAACCACGTCTAACTCAAGTTGATCCATCTTGGCTTTCTCTCGAGCGGCAGCTCTTGCATTATCCGTCTGCTTGAGAAGCAGCTCTTGAATATGAGGGTCCTGCACCCAGCCCATCGATGTTCCAGCGTCGTCTGCTCCGCCGGCATCATCATCTTCATGATCATGCCCGTCGACTGCTCCGGCATCTTCCTCATCATCATGTCCTGCATCTTCTACATGATGACTGTGTACAGCATCACCGTCGTGATCATCTCCTGGGGATTCTTCGTCTTCTCGCCTGCCCGAGCCGCGGTGGTTGTCTTGCTGCCCTTCCTCATTTCTTGCCCGGCCCCCATGGACGACTTCGTAGTCATCTTCATGACCTTGCCACCGATAGCCATCCATGAAACCACGCAAGAGCAGGTGGTCCCGCACCTGCCCGGATTCCGGGTCCGCAATAAGGCTCTTCAGCTTGCATCTTGGACACGGACATCTTATCTCCGTCTCGTTCTTTTGAAGCATCTCGGCCTTCGCGGACATCAAAAACCTATTCACGATGCCTTCGGTCATCATGCGGACCATGGTCACCTGCGGGGTAGAGCAAAACGATATTTTAGAACCAAGAAAAAATTTGGCATGACTTTCCCTAAAAATAGGACCAAAAAGAATGCTTAATGCCAAAATTCTCGCCGAAACGGAAATGAATCAACATTCCGGCAAAATATTGGCAACTATCGAATTTCAAATACCGGTACACCTCCAAACACAAACACATATGCAACACCACAAACATATGCAACACCACGAACATACATAGATCTAGCTAGGCCATAAAAAGTGCATGTGCACATTGTTGTAGGGAGAACAACATAAATATAGCTTCCCCCTTACCTATCAAAACAAGGTAATTTAACCACTTAAATTGAATGAATCTATGGTGGAAATTAGGTGAAAAAGAGGAGGCACCTGAGACAAGGAGGAGGTGGAGAGAATGAAGTGGGGAGAAAGTGAGTGTGGGTAGGAGAGGCTGTCCAAAATATCTTGTTGCTGCCCACTTACTAATGGCGCACCAACTCTAAATGCGCCATTAGTAATCCAGGTTACTAATGGCGCACCTCCTGGTGGTGCGCCATTAGTAGTTTTGCAAAAAAGGGAATAAAAAATATAATAAAAAAACAACATTAGTGGCGCACTTTCCGGTTGGTGCGCCATTACTAGTTACAACTAGTAATGGCGCACTGTGTCTGGATGCGCCATTAGTATGTTTGGACAGGCGCACTAGTTAAATTTTTTTTTGATACTAATGGCGCACCCGGGGGCCAGGTGCGCCATTAGTAGTTTCAAATCTAATGGCGTATCAATAGGTGGTGCGCCATTAGTATATACTAATGGCGCACCGCTTGTCTGGTGCGCCATTAGTATCAATCCCATCTATACCCCTTTTCTAGTAGTGACACTTCATCGGAGGGGCTATGGTGTTGATGTAGAAGCCCTCCGTGATCTATGCCCCCTCCGGCGGAGCTCCGGAACAGGCCCCAAGATGGGATCTCATGGATCCAGAAAGTTGCGGCGGTGGAATTAGGGTTTTGGCTTTGTATCTGATTGTTTGAGGGTACGCAGGTATATATAGGAGGAAGGAGTACGTCGGTGGAGCAACAGGGGGCCCATGAGGGTGGAGGGTGCGCCTTGGGGGGGGGGGTAGGCGCGCCCCCTACCTCATGGCCTCCTCTTTTGTGTCTTGACGTAGGGTCCAAGTCTCCTGGGTCTTGTTCGTTGAGAAAATCACGTTCCCGAAGGTTTCATTCCGTTTGGACTCCGTTTGCTATTCCATTTCTTCGAAACCCTAAAACAGGCAAAAAACAACAATTCTGGGCTGGGCCTCCGGTTAATAGTTTAGTCCCAAAAATAATATAAAAGTTGATAATAAAGCCCAATAATGTCCAAAACATTAGATAATATAGCATGGAGCAATCAAAAATTATATATACGTTGGAGACGTATCATCACCTCGGGCGCAGGGTCTTGTCACTTCACTATGAGGACCGGATGAATAATATTTTGACCATCAAGTGTACCATAGTAGTAGTAGGAACATGAGCAGTACTGTAGAGCGGAAATAGGTCTCCCGTGCTAGCATGCCTCTGGGTTCACTTCATCCTTCAGGTATCATCCATATTGCGAGCAGAACCAAATTCTCGTCATGCGCGAAGAAGGCTTTTTCTTTTTTGAGGATAACCACATATTCCTTAACCAGAAAATGTTGTGTCTCCTGAGCACACGCCAATATCCATCCGAACCTGCCACTACACATTTTTTATATCCGTTTGCATAGGTACCACCTGTCAGGAGAGGTGCATAAATAAAAAGGAATCATAAAATGTCTCACCACGGTGATTCGAAAGAGTGACCTCAACTAGCCAGTGGCACATGTAGTGCTAGAAGGATGGGCACGTACATATACATGTACCACTCCTCAGTCTACCCACATAGCATTTTCGTTTAGTCTACCTAGCCGTCTAATCAACTGCCTGCAGGTCACTTCTCCCATTTACTTCTCCATCAGGAACCGATTTTCCTCGGCTTCTTCACCTCGCCTTCATCTTCACTTGCATCCAAACCACACTGCATTCAGATTGTTTTAACCTCTTCACATAGTCCTGGAGTAATTCCGAAGCCCCTTTAAATAATCATCTTCTTCAGTTAGACTAGCCATCTAATCCTAATTCTCCAAACCATAGCCCTCCGGTCCAGCGGTTCCAAATGGCGAAAGAGATCGAGATGCAGGTTTTTAGCGTCCAACATGTCCTCGTCAAGGGCTCGTTGAGCATAGTTGCCACCGTAACCGACCACGCAAGGGTTGTTCGGAAGTGGATCAACAATGTATCCAACTCCCTAAAAGGTGGAGATGAAGGTCATCGGTCTTGACGCAGCGTACACAGAGCGTGCCACTGGGAACATCTAACGCGCCACCGTCCTTCAGCTGTGCCTCGAAGATGATGTTTTGGTGTACCACATCATACACGCGCCCTCCATACCAGGTGAGATCCACGATTTCTTGTCTCGGGAGGATATATACTTTTGTGGGTTAGCCATCGCAGGGGACAAACATAAGTTGGAGCAGTACAACCTTGATTTGAAAAGCATCGTTGACGTACAAGCCAATATAAAAATTCCTGTAGAATATTGTGATAAGCCAACACCATCCCTATTTGATGTAGCAAATTTTATGCTCGAAACAAATCTTCAGAATGGTGACAAGACGCTGGCATTAAGGTCATCTAGATGGGAGCATTATCCCTTGACGTACGAGCGGATAAAATATGCTGCCCTTGTTGCCCGTGTGAGTTCCGAGATAGCTACAAGGTCCATAGAGCTTGTTGCAAAGCCGTCTCCCACATAAAATGAGAACAAGAAGAAGAAGAAGAAGAAGGAGAAGAAGAAGAAGAAGAAGAAGAAGCTGCACCATCAGCAGGGCATTATGGATGGATGAACTATTTCCTCTCATAAAAAAATATTTCCTCTCTGTGTATATATTGATATAGATGGACTATTTCGATTGGAACAAGTAGTAGCGTAGGTCCGCTTGACTATACGGAACTATTTATCCGCCAAGCTTTCTCTACTACTCCTTCTAGTGATCGATATGCAATGCCTGTGTCCGTAGAGATGATAGCTTGTCCATGGAAGTTCAACTACGGTGACCATCACGTTTCATCCACTGCCACTCATGATTCCCACGACGCCGCTCCAATCAACGACACCACGTTTCCTGATGTGCACCTCACCCCTCTCGGCCGCACCGCCCCTCTGCCTTTGTGTGCATGACATGTGGGCCACCAGAAATGCGGCGAGCATCAAGTTTGTACCACAGCCACATGTGATTCCCACGATGCCGCTCGAACCCATGACACCACCCACCCCCCGACCTACGGCTCACCCCTCCCGGCCCCACTGCCCCTCTGCCTTCGGGAGCATTACATGTGGACTAGCCACCTATCGGGTCCACATGTTATTGACTCAAAGGCAAGTATAGTAAGGAGCTGAAGGTTAGTCCCGAGGGCCCTGAGAGGGAAATGTAACTCCTGCGCCAGGCCTTGTGGTGCTACTGCTGTACGAACTCATGCCAAACTCGAGATTTGTTTCTTACTAGTACATGCACGCAACGATTTAATGGACATTCTAATCTCAACATGCGATGGGGAGCTCTAAATTTGAATTTAAAACTTATAAAACAAAAAAAATCAAAAGTAAATAAACTAAAGAGAGGGAGTATACCGTAGGATGTGTCCCATACGAAACAAGTCCCCTGGTTTGTCACCGCGAAGATGCGGTTAGAAAGGAACACAACGTTTTCGTACTCGTACGACAACAAATTAGCCGCAGACAGCTTGGTCCACCTTTGACCGCCATGTGCAGGGTTCGTGAAAGCAACCGCGATGTCGAACACCGCAATGAGAGTGTAATTTTGGTTGGCGGACAACCTTATCGGGGCTTCCATGATTGCTATCTTCTTCAATCTCATCGTGGTTCCATCGTACCAATTCAGGCGGTGGCCCGTTGCATGGCTGATCCCAATGTTGGACAAAGTTTCTACGGGAACGGTGTCACCGTTGTAAATGTTGTGCAAATTGATGTTGGTACCCTCCCGTACATATGCAAGCCAATCTCCACTGGCACCAAGCCTAACATGTGAAACAGTGGGCAGCGGGAGAATTATGAAATGGACACAGAAGTAGTCTTTAGAATGCATTTACTACGTGATCAAACTCATCAATTACCCACTCATCGGACAAAATCTGAGTGCCCCTCAACATCGGCATGTCAAGGGGCGTCAACTTGCAACTACACCCACGCCGCACTGGAGAGACCCCCAAGGAAACATCCTCGTGCGTTGCATGTAACATCAAGATGCATTTGTATGAGTAATTTATCTTATGAGAGAAAAGGATTTATGAGGGAAGGCCTTATTTGCAAATGTGAAGAGGGGTGTGGGTATATTTTTGCAAAATTGCCATATTTTTCTTCCTATCCGTCACATATAAATCAATATTGCAGGATGGTAGGCACACCATCATCACCAACTCTGTTTTTTATAAGAGTAGTAAACTAGCAAGATGCCTGTGCGTTGCACGGAACATCAGGATGCATTTGTATGAGTAGTTTATCTTATGGGAGAAAAGGATGAATGAGGGAGGGCCTTATTTGCAAATGTGGAGAGGGGTGTGGGTATCTTTTTGCAAAATTGCCATAGTTTCCTTCCTCCGTCAGATATAAATAGGACGACCTATATTGCAGGATGGCACGCACACCATCATCAACAACTCTATTTTTTAAAAGAAGTAGAGATGAGTAGTTTATCTTGTGAGAGAAGAGGATGAATGAGGGAAGGCCTTATTTGCAAATGTGGAGAGGGGTGTGGGTAACTTTTTACAAAATTGCCATAGTTTTATTCCTATCCGTCAGATATAAATCAGACGGACTATATTGCAGGATTGCAGGCACACCACCATCACCAGCTCTGTGTTTTATAAGAGTAGCAGACTAGCAAGATGCCCGTGCGTTGCACGAAACATCAAGATGCATTTGTATGAGTAGCTTATCTTGTGGGAGAAATGGATGAACGAGGGAAGGCCTTATTTGTAAATGTGGAGAGGGGTGTGGGTATCTTCTTGCAAAATTGCCATAGTTTCCTTCCTCCGTCAGATATAAATAGGACGACCTATATTGCAGGATGGCAGGCACACCATCATCAACAACTCTATTTTTTAAAAGAAGTAGAGATGAGTAGTTTATCTTGTGAGAGAAGAGGATGAACGAGGGAAGGCCTTATTTGCAAATGCGGAGAGGGGTGTGGGTAACTTTTTACAAAATTGCCATAGTTTTCTTCCTATCCGTTAGATATAAATCGGACGGACTATATTGCAGGATTGCAGGCACACCATCATCACCAGCTCTGTTTTTTATAAGAGTAGTAGACTAGCAAGATGCCCGTGCGTTGCACAGAACATCAAGATGCATTTTTATGAGTAGCTTATCTTGTGGGAGAAATGGATGAACGAGGGAAGGCCTTATTTGCAAATGTGGAGAGGGGTGTGGGTATCTTTTTGCAAAATTGCCATTGTTTCCTTCCTATCCTTTAGATATAAATCAGACGACCTATATTGCAGGATGGTAGGCACACCATCATCACCAGCTCTGTTTTTATAAGAGTAGTAGACTAGCAAGATGCCCGTGCGTTGCATGGAACATCAAGATGCATTTGTATGAGTAGTTTATCTTGTGGGAGAAAATGATGAACGAGGGAAGGCCTTATTTGCAAATGTGGAGAGGGGTGTGGGTATCTTTTTGAAAAATTGCCATAGTTTCCTTCCTATCTGTCAGATATAAATCGGACGACCTATATTGCATGATGGCAGGCACACCATCATCGACAAATCTGTTTTTATAAGAGTAGAGATAGAGACTACTACTACCAATGTGTCGGCCCGTGCGTTGCAATGGTTCCAAAGTAGTAGAATAATACTTGTTCACGGGTTTGAAATATAAACACTTTAGTTTTGATATACATATATCAGTAAAAATAAATCATGCTTCACTCAAAATATATTCCTCGGGCTATTTTGATGAGGTGAGGGACGGGTGTGGCTGGTTTGAAGATAACATGTTTTGAAAAATTGGAGCTGTTTTTAATTTTGTAGCGTGGCACGACATCTGGTGCACCTAAGCATCGGATTTTTTTTTGAGTTTGGGTCGGTGGCACACCCTGCGGCAAGATGCCCGTGTGGGCTTCTTCTATAACTAGCAACCTGCCCGTGCATTGCAGGGAACATCAAGATGCATTTTTTTACAAAACACATGTTGTGATTGACCCTTGCAGGAGTAATTCCGTGTGTTAAAACTAATGATATCTCTATAATTTTATCAGAAAAATGTTATCTTTGGAACAAGTTTTCTCTACTACAGCTCCTTGCAGTGAGCGGTATGCAATGCATGTGTGAGCAAACATGACAGCTTGTACATGGAAGTTGAACCACGACGACCATCACGTTTCTACCACTGCCACACATGATTCCCACGACGCCGCTCCAACCCACGGCACGACGTCTCCCGACGTGCGCCTCATCCCTCTCAGCCCCACCGCCCCTCTTCCTTTGTGTGCATGACATGCGGGCCAGCTGAACTGCAGCGACCATCAATTTTGTACCACAGCCACACCCGATTGGACGCAGTTTGCCTGCTCCGCTCCCGTGCTCCGATCCGTACTCCCGCACCATCGAATTTTCATCTAGCGGATATGATATATTTCATCTTGGGCATCACTCCTCAGCTAGAGTACTACTGTACTACAGGTAGTACCCACCGGTGTGGCCATCTACGCCTTGTAACGCCCTGACGCCCAGCTGTGGCACCCTCGCAACGGCCACGCCACCACCGGCCGGTTCATCTCGAACGAGTGAGTCGCGAACTGCGCCACCACCATGAGAATGACATATGGACCAGCCGCATTTAAGGTCCACATGTCATTGACTCATAGGCCAGTGCAATAAGTTACTGAAGCTTGGTCCCGTGGGCCCTGAGAGGGAAATGTAACTCCCACGGGAGCCGGGAGGCCTTGTGGTGTTCCTGTAGTATGAACTCGTGCCAAACCTAGAATTTTTTTCTTACAACTACCAATGTGCCGGCCCGTGCATTGGAATGGATCCGAAGTATATCTATTTAGAGGAGTGCACTCTAAACACATTATCTATTTATTTTTCTCTAGCCCTTCCTAGCCATGCAACCAAGCTACATAAGCTTCATGGGTGCCCCCCACATCATATTTAGTGGAGTACCACATTGACTGAAAAAAAAAATCACCCAAAACAAGATCTTCCCGTTTTTTGTTCCTACAATGCTATGCCGTGCACGTACCTAGTAGTTGTTTAGTGGTAGTACTAGTTGTAGTATAAACTTCATACTAGTAGGAGTAGTAGCACTGAGTGCTCCTACTCTATCAGTGAGTGCCACCTGACACGAAATTTCTTGGCTTCCATGCTACAGCTAGATCTTCCCCTCCTCGTTTCTGTTTTCCAATGCGGCGGGCGGGGTGTGGTTTTCCAATAGTCCGTTTGCTCAACTGCGGTCCCACATGAAAGTGAAAATGCTAGGAAACATGCCTTCCTTAGCTAGGTGGTGTGCCGGACGGGCTGTGGAATACACCTGATTCCCCAGCGTGTGGGGGTGTGCTACGTATTGAGCTTGCGTTGGTTTTAAGAGGAAGGGATGATGCAGTAGAGTAGTGTAAGTATTTCCCTTAGTTTTTGAGAACCAAGGTATCAATCCAGTAGGAGCCCACGCTCAAGTCCCTCGTACCTGCACAAAGCGATAGCTACTCACAACCAACGCGATTAGGGGTTGTCAAGCCCTTCACGGTCACTTACGAGGGTGAGATCTGATAGATAGAATACTTTTGGTATTTTTGATATAAAGATGCAAAGTAAAAAGTAAAAGCATAGTAAATAGAAAAACAATATAAAAGTGATGGAGATTGATATGATGAGAATAAACCCGGGGGCCATAGGTTTCACTAGTGGCTTCTCTCAAGAGCATAAGTATTCTACGGTGGGTGAACAAATTACTGTTGAGAAATTGATAGAATTGAGCATAATTATGAGAATATCTAGGCATGATCATGTATATAGGCATCACGTCCGTGACAAGTAGATTGAAACGATTCTGCATCTACGACTATTACTCCACTCATTGACCGCTATCCAGCATGCATCTAGAGTATTAAGTTAAAAACAGAGTAACACCTTAAGCAAGATGACATGATGTAGAGAGATAAATTCATGCAATATGAAATAAACCTCATCTTGTTATCCTCGATGACAACGATACCATACGTGCCTTGCTGCCCCTTCTGTCACTGGGTAAGGACACTGCAAGATCGAACCCAAAGCTAAGCACTTCTCCCATGGCAAGAACTACCAATCTAGTTGGCCAAACCAAACGGATAATTCAAAGAGACTTGCAAAGATAACCAATCATGCATAAAAGAATTCAGAGAAGATTCAAATATTATTCATAGATAGACTTGATCATAAACCCACAATTCATCGGTCTCAACAAACACACCGCAAAAACAAGATTATATCGAATAGTTCTCCACAAGAGAGGGGGAGAACTTTGTATTGAGATTCAAAGAGAGAGAAGAAGTCATCTAGCTACTAACTATGGACCCGAAGGTCTGAGGTAAACTACTCACACTTCATCGGAGGGGCTAGGATGATGTAGAAGCCCTCCGTGATGACGGCCCTCTTCCGGCGGAGCTCCGGAACAGGCCCCAAGATGGGATCTCGTGGATACAGAAAGTTGCGGCGGTGGAATTAGGTTTTTGGCTCCTGTTCTGATCGTTTGGGGGTACGTGTGTATATATAGGAGGAAGGGGTACGTCGGTGGAGCACCGAGAGGCCCACGAGGCAGGGGGGCACGCCCTAGGGGGGGGGGGGGGGCGCCCCCCACCCTCGTGACCACCTCTTTGATCCCTTGCATTAGGGTCCAAGTCTCCTGGATCACGTTCGGTGAGAAAATCATGTTTCCGAAGATTTTATTCCGTTTGGACTCCGTTTGATATTCCGTTTATCTGAAACACTAAAATAGGCAAAAAAACAGCAATTCTGGGCTGGGCCTCCGGTTAATAGGTTAGTCCCAAAAATAATATAAAAGTGGAAAATAAAGCCCAATATAGTCCAAAATAGTAGATAATATAGCATGGAGCAATCAAAAATTATAGATACGTTGGAGACGTATCAGGCATCCCCAAGCTTAATTCCTGCTCGTCCTCGAGTAGGTAAATGATAAAAAGAGAATTTTTGATGCGGAGTGCTATTGGTATAATTTCAATGCAAATCTTCTTAATTGTGGTATGAATATTCAGATTAGAAAGATTCAAGATAAAAGTTTATATTGACATAGAAAATAATAATACTTCAAGCATACTAACAAAGCAATTATGTCTTCTCAAAATAACATGGCCAAAGAAAGTTATCCCTACAGAATCATATAGTCTGGCTATGCTCCATCTTCCCCACACAAAGTATTTAAATCATGCACAACCCCGATGATAAGCCAAGCAATTGTTTCATACTCTAACTTTTTCAAATCTTTTTCAATCTTCACGCAATACATGAGCGTGAGCCATGGATATAGCACTATAGGTGGAATAGAATGTTGGTTGGGGGGAAGACAAAAAAGGAGAAGATAGTCTCACATCAACTAGGCGTATCAACGGGCTATGGAGATGCCCATCAATAGATATCAATGTGAGTGAGTAGGGATTGCCATGCAACGGATGCACTAGAGCTATAAGTATATGAAAGCTCAACAAAAGAAATTAGTGGGTGTGCATCAAACTCGCTTGCACACGAAGACCTAGGGCAATTTGAGGAAGCCCATCATTGGAATATACAAGCCAAGTTCTATAATGAAAAATTCCCACTAGTATATGAAAGTGATAACATGAGAGACTCTCTACTATTAAGATCATGGTGCTACTTTGAAGCACAAGTGTGGTAAACGGATAGTAACATTGTCCCTTCTCTCTTTTTCTCTCATCATTTTTGGGGCCTTTTCTCTTTTTTTATGGCCTCTTTTTTTTCGTCCGGAGTCTCATCCCGACTTATGGGGGAATCATAGTCTCCATCATTCTTTCCTCACTGGGACAATGCTCTAAGAATGATGATCATCACACTTTTATTTTTCTTATAACTCAACAATTACAACTCGATACTTAGAACAAAATATGACTCTATGTGAATGCATCCGGCGGTATGCCGGGATACGCAATATGACAATGATGAAGTGTGTCATGATGAACTAGATGGTGGAAAGTTGCATGGCAATATATGTCGGAATGGCTATGGAAATGCCATAATAGGTAGGTATGGCGGCTGTTTTGAGGAAGGTATATGGTAGGTGTATGATACCGGCGAAAGTTGGGCGGTATTAGAGAGACTAGAAAAGGTGGAAGGGTGAGAGTGCGTATAATCCATGGACTCAACATTAGTCATAAATAACTCATATACTTATTGCAAAAATCTAGAAGTTATCAAAGCAAAGTATTACGCACATGCTCCTTGGGGGATAGATTGGTAGGCAAATACCATCGCTCGTCCCCGACCGCCACTCATAAGGAAGACAATCAATAAATAAATCATGCTCCGACTTCATCACATAACGGTTCTCCATACGTGCATGCTACGGGAATCACAAACTTCAACACAAGTATTTTTTAAATTCACAACTACTCAACTAGCATGACTTTAATATTATCACCTCCATAACTAAAACAATTATCATGCTTCAATCTTTTCTTAGTATTCAACACACTCAAAAGAGAGTTTCACAAATCTTGAACACCAAGCATATTATTATTAGGCAAATTACCATGCTATTAAGAGACTCTCAAATTAATTTAAGTGAAGCTTGAGAGATCAATAGTTTCTTTAAAACATATCCACCACCGTGCTCTAAAAGATCTAAGTGAAGCACATAGAGCAAAAATATAACTCTCAAAAGATATAAGTGAAGCACATAGAGTAAAATTATCTAGCTCAAAGGATATAAGTGAAGCACACAGAGCAAAACTACTTAGCTCAATAGATATAAGTGAAGCACATAGAGTATTCTATCAGATTTCAATTCATGTATGGCTCTCTCAAAAGGTGTGTACAGCAAGGATGATTGTGGCATACTAACAAGCAAAGACACAAATAATACAAGACGCTCCAAGCAAAACACATATCATGTTGGTGAATAAAAATATAGCTCCAAGTAAATTGCCGATGGAAGTGGATGAAAGATGGGATGCCTTCCGGGGGCATCCCCAAGCTTTGAATTTTTGGTGTCCTTGGATTATCTTGGGGGTGCCATGGGCATCCCCAAGCTTAGGCTCTTGCCACTCCTTGTTCCATGGTCCATCAAAAGAATTCACCCAAAACTTGAAAACTTCACAACACAAAACTCAAAATAGAAAACTCGTGAGCTCCGTTAGCGAAAGAAAACAAAAGACCACTTCAAGGTACTGCAATGAACTCATTATTTATTTATACTGGTGTTAAACCTACTGTATTCGAACTTCTCTATGGATTATAAACTATTTTACTAGCCATAGATTCATCAAAATAAGCAAACAACACACGAAAATCAGAATCTGTCAAAAACAGAACAGTCTGTAGTAATCTGTAGCTAGCGCAAGATCTGGAATCCCAAAAATTCTAAAATAAAATGCTGGACGTGAGGAATTTATCTATTAATAATCTACAAAAGGAATTAACTAAATATCACTCTTCAAATAAAAATTACAGCAGTTCTCGTGAGCGCTAAAGTTTCTGTTTTTTACAGCAAGTTCAACAACACATTCCCCAAGTCTTGCCAACGATTCTAATTGGCACAAAAACTAATTAAACACAAAAAACACAATCAAAACAGAGTCTAACTAATTTATTTATTAGTAAACAGGAGCAAAAATCAAGGAATAAAAATAAAATTGGGTTTCCTCCCAACAAGCGCTATCGTTTAACGCCTCTAGCTAGGCATAACGAGCAAGAATAGATCTAGGTATTGCCATAGTAATAAGATAGGTTGGTGAAACTCATTTCATATTCTCTACGTTCGGCAGCAAGTTTTCTTTGAGGAAAGCAAAAGTAATCAAAAGGACTAAATTTAACGGGACAAAAGTCCCCAAGATCAACCTTGGGAGGTATAGGTTCCTCCTTCGGTCCTTTATAATGCACAACCAATTCATCATTATAAGCATTCTTTTGACAGAACTTCGTGAGCCTATATTCAAGAGAATATCCTAGTTCATTATGTCGAATAGCCAAATCATCATTAAGTTCAGAAATTCTATCAACTAAAACATTGGTAGGAACCTTTCTTCTAAGATTTTCATTAAAAGCAACATAGTCTAGAGACTGAAAACGCATTATTTCTTCTTGATCAAAGAGGATAGCCTCTATGGGAGGACGACAAGCGTCCACCCTATAATGTGCAAAGATTTTTTTGGCTTCTCTTATTATGAATCTAAAGTCATGAGCCAAAAATATAGTAGCGACACGCTTAACAGAAGAATGCTCAATATTAGAGAATTCCAGAAAAATCTTTTGTATAGAAGGATGCATGTGCATGAATTGTCTTTCAAGTTCAACTACAAGCATGGCAATAGCGTCCGCAAGACTACTAGTTCTGTGAAGGATAGAACTACCCATAGAAGGTAAAGCACCGGCACAAGTAAAGAAATCTTGAATAACTCCTTTTCCAATAATATTACCACTACCAACACGGAATTTTTTTGTATGAAAGATGGTAGGTTCTTTAGCAGGAGTATCAGAATCTTCCATGATATTGTTATCGCCGAAATTGGCGATAACTTCCCTAGTTTCAGACATAACGACAAGCAGGCAAACAAACTAACACACAAGCAAACAAAAAGGTAAATAGAGAGGGAGGATAGAGAGAGAGGGCGAATAAAACGGCAAGGGTGAATTGGGGGGGGAGAGGAAAACGAGAGGCAAATGGCAAATAATGTAATGCGAGAGATAGGGATTGTGATGGGTACTTGGTATATTGACTTTTCGCGTAGACTCCCCGACAACGACGCCAGAAATCCTTCTTGCTACGTCTTGAGCTTGCGTTGGTTTACCCCGAAGAGGAAGGGATGATGCAGCAGAGTAGCGTAAGTATTTCCCTCAGTTTTTGAAAACCAATGTATCAATCCAGTAGGAGCCCACGCTCAAGTCCCTCATACCTGCACAAAGCGATAGCTACTCACAACCAACGCGATTAGGGGTTGTCAAGCCCTTCACGGTCACTTACGAGGGTGAGATCTGATAGATAGAATATTTTTGGTATTTTTGATATAAAGATGCAAAGTAAAAATTAAAAGTATAGTAAATAGCAAAACAATATAAAAGTGATGGAGATTGATATGATGAGAATAGACCCGGGGGCCATAGGTTTCACTAGTGGCTTCTCTCAAGAGCATAAGTATTCTACGGTGGGTGAACAAATTACTGTTGAGCAATTGATAGAATTGAGCATAATTATGAGAATATCTAGGCATGATCATGTATATAGGCATCACATCCGTGACAAGTAGATCGAAAAGATTCTACATCTACTACTATTACTCGACTCATCGACCGCTATCCAGCATGCATCTAGAGTATTAAGTTAAAAACAGAGTAACGCCTTAAGCAAGATGACATGATGTAGAGAGATAAATTCATGCAATATGAAATAAACCCAATCTTGTTATCCTCGATGGCAATGATACCATACGTGCCTTGCTGCCCCTTCTGTCACTGGGTAAGGACACCGCAAGATCGAACCCAAAGCTAAGCAGTTCTCCCATGGCAAGAACTACCAATCTAGTAGGCCAAACCAAACGGATAATTCGAAGAGACTTGCAAAGATAACCAATCATGCATAAAAGAATTCAGAGAAGATTCAAATGTTATTCATAGATAGACTTGATCATAAACCCACAATTCATCGGTCTCAACAAACATACCGCAAAAAGAAGATTACATCGAATAGATCTCGACGAGAGAGGGGGAGAACTTTGTATTGAGATTCAAAGAGAGAGAAGAAGCCATCTAGCTACTAACTATGGACCCGAAGGTCTGAGGTAAACTACTCACACTTCATCGGAGGGGCTAGGATGATGTAGAAGCCCTCCATGATGACAGCCCTCTTCCGGCGGAGCTCCGGAACAGGCCCCAAGATGGGATCTCGTGGATACAGAAAGTTGCGGCAATGGAATTAGGTTTTTGTCTCCTGTTCTGATCGTTTGGGGGTACGTGTGTATATATAGGAGGAAGGAGTACGTCGGTGGAGCACCGAGGGGCCCACGAGGCAGGGGGTGCGCCCTAGGGGGGGGGGCGCCCCCCACCCTCGTGACCACCTCTTTGATCCCTTGCAGTAGGGTCCAAGTCTCCTAGATCACGTTCGGTGAGAAAATCACGTTTCCGAAGATTTTATTCCGTTTGGACTCCGTTTGATATTCTGTTTATCCGAAACACTGAAATAGGCAAAAAAACAGCAATTCTGGGCTGGGCCTCCGGTTAATAGGTTAGTCCCAAAAATAATATAAAAGTGGAAAATAAAGCCCAATATAGTCCAAAACAGTAGATAATATAGCATGGAGCAATCAAAAATTATAGATACGTTGGAGACGTATCAGGGTGCGACGCGAACGCGGCATGCCTTTTCTTTTACTAGCAATGTGCCCGTGCGTTGCGACAGATCCTATGTACTAGTATAATAGTACTAGTACTTGTTCACAAACTTGAAAGAAAACACTCTTATTTTGATATACATATATACCACTAAAGATATATTACTTTTCACTCAAAATATATTTCTCAGGCTGTTTTAATGAGGTGAGGGAGGGATGTGGTTGCTTTCAAGATAATAAGGGTTTTTCTACAAATTGGAGCAGAGAAGTGGGTTATTGTTGCAAAAATGCCACAACTTACCTCACAGCCGTTGGATCCAGATCTAATGGTCAGAAACGAAGGATCGCAGACACACCACCATCACCAACTGAGTCTTTTAGAGTAGGGGTAGAGAAACCAGTATAAATTGTAACATTTGGTTCTGCTCCTTGGCACGATCGATAGATAGAAACAATGATTCGAAATGCTAGGGTGGGGCTTTTTCTGCCAGATAAGCAGGGTAGTAGCTAGGTAGGCACATCGTCGATTTGGGCACATGCGGTCCGACATGTTCTAGTGTTTCTAGTAAGATGCCCGTGTGTTGCACGAAGTTGATGGAAAAGGTAAGCACAACTTATAAATTGATGGATGGAGTACTAGTTACAGTGATGCATATACTGGAACGAGAATGCAGTAGCACATTAAGAATTAAGTCCATGATGATGCGATCATAGTGGTGGTTACAGGAGGCAAGAAGAAAAATGCATCCATCAATGTAGGACCTCCTCCTCATCAACTAAGTGCACGGGGCCACCGACAACGGCTAAGGAGCGACGGCTTTTGTGGCGAGGTCAAGGTGCTTCTCAGTAAAGGCATCCAAGGTTTCCAGCCGGTTGAGGAAGGCCAACGTCGTAGCCTCCTCACTGGCCTTGTAGATACCTATGTACATGATTTTCTCATACACGTGGATGTGTAGGTCGACGAATTCTTGCAGGGCGAGGCGCCTCGCGGCAAGCACGACCTCCAGGTGGACATTCTTCATGGCGTCGGCGGGCAGTCACAGGGCCACAAGTGGTTGAAAGAGTTTCCGGTCATTGAGGCCGATTAGGGTGGCAGGTAATGAGGAGCCCGAGCGTGCAGGCTGGAGGAGTACGTCGATGTCATCCGCGAGCTTCTTGACAACGGTGAGCTTGTTGGTGGTGGCAACGATAATCTGGTCTAACAGAGAGTCGTAGCTGGCGTCGACAGCGGCCATCCACCAACCGGTCGCCAACACCGCCTGGAGATGATCCTCGGCGCCATGCCACAGGCCGGCGTCGTGGACCATCTGGCACAACCGCTGGCCACTCGCGCGCATCACCGCCATGGGTCTGGAGTGAGCACTTATCCACTTAGTGTAGGTGCTTAGGCAAATGCTTAGGTGCATACGATGTGGTAGATGCATTGGAATGGAGGGGCGCCTTTATATGACTGCAAACGGTGTTGCATTCACATCATGCTGCCTCTTTTCCCGGTCCTCTTCCCATTACTTCCCTCATGCATTCACATTGCTAATTGAAGGATGATGCATCATTGGCTG
Organism: Triticum urartu; assembly: GCF_003073215.2. Classification (NCBI taxonomy): domain Eukaryota; kingdom Viridiplantae; phylum Streptophyta; class Magnoliopsida; order Poales; family Poaceae; genus Triticum; species Triticum urartu. The sequence continues at coordinate 282,694,900 of NC_053028.1, forward strand.
TTTAACATTTCATGTACCGCTACCCTCTCCCTCGTCTGCATTAAAGCTGTATCGGGAACTGCACCGCCCACTGTCAAATCAAATAGTACTGCGTCGCCTGCTGCACGCCTGGCTGAACACGCCTCCTCGCCTCTATCAAACGCCTCCGTTAAACCCGCATGCAAACCGAGAAACCAACTCCGGCCACACGTCCGCTCATGAGCGGGCCTGAATTAAACACAACGCTGGCCGAGCTCCTCCCGCCCGCCGTCAGTTTAAATGAGGCCACACACCGGCCAAGCTCCTACCGTCCGCCCTCTATTTAAACGAGGCCAAACAGTCAGCAAGTAAGAATCGCACCCCTCCGCCGTTGCCTCATCTCCTCATTCACCATTTTCTCCAATCTTTCGATGGCTTCTGAGGAGCCATTCTCCAGCATACTACCCGACTGGGTGGCCCATCGAGCCCTCCGAATACGAGCGAGGCTGCTCGGTGCTTCACCAACCTCGCTTGGCCTGACGGAGCCAGTTGCCGCCCCAAGCCGGCGCGTGGTTCAGCAATTCGCCGCTCCAGTTCAGCTCGATAAGGAGTGGCGAGTTGCTGCATGCCGACACATAGGCGAGGACGGCGGCACGGGCATCGTTGCTACCACGTCGTTCCGTGTCACCAGTGTCTGCAGTGGCCACGCCTTCCGTGACTGTAGCAGCTCCATGCAGGCAGAGACAGAAGTCGGGTACATGGAGAGCGAAGAGTCGGTGGCCAGCTTCTCTGTGTCCGCCGCCATCATCAAGGAGAAGTAGAACATGGGAGGCCGCCATCACTTTGCTCCAATGGAGGCCACCGCCGAGGCGACGACTGCGTATTCAGGTGGTTTGTGTGCTGCTTCCTCTCTTCCGAGGACCTTCGTCGACCCCGCAAGTGTCTGCCGGACATGAGGAAGACAAAGGGATCCGCGGGCGGCCATTTAGATTAGGTATCCCCTCCGTCCGGAAATATTTGTTCTCAAAATGGATAAATTGGATGTATCTATAACTAAAATAAGTCTAGATACATCCATTTGTAGGACAAGTATTTACAGATGGTGGGAGTATTAATTATACCACGAGAGCCAGATTAGCATCGCTTAGTTCATGTAAATGTAATGAAATCCATCATGTTTAGATGAAGATCCACCTTTTTATACGAAATCCTTCATGCTTATATGAAATCAGTCAGTGTTTGCACGAATTTCCTCCAGTTGGTTAGAGTTGTGAAAATGTATGTCACTGGCGTTTGATGTCGTCCTCCGCAGAAGGAAGCGGGAGAAAATTTGCTGGCTGCCATTGGAGATGCTCTTATGTCGGAAATAAGAGAGTCAAATCCAATCCATTTGAGTTAATTGCGTGTATGATTCTCCCTCTGTAAAAAGTTAATTGCATGAACAGTGTACACGTGACTTGCAGGGTGGCTACAACTTCGTATAGAAAGTAAAAAAGAAACAAACCCATTCTTAATCTTGTATTGTAAGTACTCTGTGGGTTCCATTGTTAGTACAATAGCGAAAGAAGTATATATTAAATATAAATAATATGTAATATAAAAATATGAAGTTAAAGACAGAATTCGAACTCAGGTCATTGCGTTGCGAGCATTCGACACTAACCAATCCATCACATTTTCGTTGTGGACCATGCTAGAGATATATATCTATGTCTTCTCTTATACTCCCACCGTTCCTAAATATTTATCTTTTTCAAATTTGAAATGGACTACCACATACGAATGTGTATGTAGACATATATTAGATTCTAGATGCACTCATTTTGCTCTGTATGTAGTCACTTGTTGAAATATTTAAAAAGACAAATATTTAGGAACGGAGGGTGTAGAAAACAGAATTGGTGATGATGGTGTGCGTGCCATCCTGCAATATAGGCCGTCGGATTTATATCTAGCGGATAGGAAGGAAACTATGGCAATTTTGCAAAAATATACCCACACCCCTCTCCACATTTTAAAATAAGGCCTTCCCTCGTTCATCCTTTTTTCTCACAAGATAAACTACTCATACAAATGCATCTTGATGTTCTGTGCAACGCATGGGCATCTAGCAAGTTTCTTTTAAAATAGTTACTGCGATAATTGGGTTGAAGTGATATATTTATGTCTGCCCCGAATGATTTCAGATTCACTAGTAGTAACAAAGAAAAGGTTGCCTTGTTAATTAATAGAAAGCAGGATGGAAACTATCAGATGAGGCCAGTAAAAACATGGCACACTGGGTTCAGCGTCATCGTGACTACAGCTGTGCGTGGGCGAGAAGTCTACATATCGAGGGGGGCTACGGAGAGAAAGACATATCGAGTGTGTTTGAGCGAGGCACAGAGACACAACTAGCATGTGTGTGTGTGTGAGAGAGAGAGAGAGAGAAACCACTTGATACATAAAGATCAAGATTGAGTTGTCACCCTTCTACTGTCATTGTTGGGGGGGGGCTAGGGGGAGGGAGAGAAAGACGTATCGAGAGTGTGCATGTGGTAGGCACATAGGCACAACTAGCGAGTGTGTGTGTATATGCGTTAGTGTTTGAGAGAGAAGCCAGTAGATAGAGTACTATCAAGATCGAGGTGCCACCCTACTCCTTCGGTGTCGGGTAGTTTACATGTGTGTGTGTTTGAGAGAGAAGCCCGTAGATAGATTAGTATCAAGATCGAGGTGTCACCCTGCTCCTTCGGTGTCGGGAAGTGTGTGTGTTGGGGGGGGGCAGTGACACTTATATATAATGAGAAGGAGTTTGTGTGACACGTATCTATACTAAGGGATAGGTAGATAGCATGTGTGTGAGGCATACTTAAAGCATCATGGAGATAAACAAATGGTGTCGTGGTTTTGACACGGCAGATGTCCTAGAGAAAGGACTTAGTCATGGAGCCATCGCGACTGGTTAGCTTGAAGGGGATAAAGCGGACACAAGGATGCAAGAGAGTTTATACTAGTTCGGCCCTTCAAGGAAGGTAAAAGCCTACGTCTAGTTGTGATGGAATTGATGGGGTCTCGATGACTTGGGAGCAAACAAGCTTCGCCTAAGTCTCAAGTTGTGGTCGTCTGTCCTTGAACCGCCGCCGGGTTGTCCCCTTATATACACGGGTGATGCCCGTCGGTCCACAGAGTCCCAACTCTAGTTCATACTCATATCCGGGTTGGTCTATCCTTATTCCTAACTTACAATACAAGTTTACATACCAATCCGGTTTACGGCTACAGGTCTTGAACTGACTATAGGCCTTGGGCCCCTATCTTCCTCCTTGGGCTTTAACACCTTTGAACTACTGATGACGTTAACCCGGCCCGGATAGGCCGGTTTATGCCCAGTAGTAATATCCCCAACATTAGGCCCCAGATTGATTTGAACTGGTTCATGTCAATCCTTAGCAGAAAATCTTCGTTTTCATCATCTTCTTGTATTTGAACCGCCATGATGTCACCTTCTCTGGTTGCTGTAAACCGGCATGACGTCATCATAAAGACAACATTCATGATATCTTCTTTGTTAAATAGATCCGCAATAACCGAGGCGACAGCTCCGCCTCCAAGATTTGTGGTTCCTTGATTCACGCGCCTGACACATGTCTCTTGCCTTATAAATAGGACCGAAGGGTCATTTATTTTCTCCCCTTCATCCCCTTTCTCTTCGTCTTCCTCGCGTCGCCAGCCTCGGAGCTCCGCCGCCGCCGTTGATCTCTGCACTTTCTTGGGCCGCTGCATCAACCTGAACGCACCAGAGCACTGCGGTAGCTTTCTGCATCCTCGATTCTGGTAAGCCTTCTGTTCTTCTTAACCTAGATCTGATCTATGGCTTCGTGTTCTTGTGGTGTTCATCACTTGTTCATACTCATGTACTAGCTCCTGGATGCACATGTGAACCCTTGCTTTGTGTAGCAGTATTTTTTAGTATCCGCCGCTAGTTTCCTACCCAAAACCATAGATCTCACGTATACTCCTGCCCATTGATTCAATACTGTTCTGTTTTGATCTTCAACTTTTTTCTTATTTTCTGAATTTGCTTCAGATCCAACACCGTAACCAGACCTTGTGAAACCTGTTTCTGCATACTTAACCATCCGCAATCTCGATTGCTTCAATGTTTAGATCAGGCGGTTTAACCATATAGAAAATTTTCCAAACCGGTATATGCCATTAGTCCCCTTGTTGAACCGCCAGATGTTGGTTGCTTCATGAAACTCCGGTTTAGATAGGGCTGTTTCCGGTTTAACATTGTACGTACCAGTGCATTTTAATCAATGCATTTTTGAACCGGGATCTTTTACCTTGTAGATTCCATCATGGCCAAGCAAGTGTATGAGTGCAATTGGGTTCCTTCTCGCGTCACAGAGGCTGAACTGGATGATTTAGTCCTGATTGGTGCTTTAGGCAGTAAGGATACAATCCATTGGAGGGCTCATGGCAAAGAATGCCCTCCCACACCTCGGGAAGGAGAGGTTGTTGTTTTCATAGATCACTTAGCCCGGGGCTTTAAACCGCCCGGTTCTAAATTTTACCGGGATGTTTTAGCCGATTTCCAGCTCCAACCACAAGATACTGGCCCCAACTCTGTTACCAATATGTGTCACTTCCAAGTGCTGTGTGAAGCATTCTTTCAAGAGGAGCCCACGGTGGAACTGTTCAGAGACCTATTCCATCTAAACCGTCGTACTGAATTTACTAACGGTTCCAACACGGAGTTGGGTGGCGTGGCGATTCAGAAAAGGAAAGAAGGCACGTACCCTCACGCTAAACTGCATAGCCACCCCAAAGAATGGAATTAGACATGGTTCTACTGCAAAGACACCTCCCCTGCTGGTGAGAATCCTTTGCCTGGCTTTCGACCGGAGCGGCTCAGCAACACACACCCTCTTCCACAAAGATTGACTGCACAGGAGAGAAGTAAATATGCTCCTCAGCTATCAAAGCTCAGAGCTTTCATGGCCAACGGTTTAACAGGGGTTGACCTTGCTCGCTGTTGGATATCATGGAGCATACTGCCCCTTAGCCAGCGCTCCGGTTTGATGTGCGAGTACACTGATCGTATTGATGACCCACTGCGACATTCAAAACTGCAGCTTTCTGGTGAAGAAATCACAGAGGCTATGCGTAAGATACTGAATGAACCGGAGCATGTCTGCGCTAGAACCGGCCTGCTTCCCTTCTGTGCCACCAACGAACCGCCAGCTATAAGACTTTGATTTTTTGCTTTGCTGAATCTGTTATTGATATGTCTGGTCATTGTTTTTTAATATCAGTGTCTGCATAATCGGGGCGATGATCCGTTTTGGAGCAAAATCTGCCACAGGAGAAACCAAAAAAACCAGACAAACCGGAAAGAGCAACCCGGCAAAAGACTAAGGCTGTGAAGAAGACTGCCCACAGGAAAAGAACCACTGCATCTTCTAATCCGGCCCCTGCTGATGAGGTGGATAATCCGGACTTTGAGGTAGAGCTTGACTCACTTGGTTTATTTTTCATGCGTCATATTGATGATGATATTTTTCAGATGATGCCCAAGCCAGCCACGCGGATGTTGCAGAGGTAATTATTCTCTCTTCTGATTCAAAAACTTTGCCTTCACAAAAAATCCGTCAGGCAAACCGGAAAGTTAAATTTTCTCATCCTCTTGCTTATTTGGATCCTAAACTTCTTATGAAGACCCAACAACATGAAGCTCGTCGCACCACCCGGCACAGCGGCCAGGTAGTTACCTCCGCCGGTTTACCGAACAGTCCGGTTCGGAAACGCCATTCAGAGGTCTCTAATTTTCTTGTCAGTGCTTGTCCTAAAGCGGACTACTTTCGTCAACCTCTTAATCTGTCTGACTCCAATTACCAGGTCACTTCCCACTCATCTTCTGGCGAGTCATCGGCTACTCAGCTCCCACCGCTCAAAACGGTGCTTGGGTAAGCTATACTTATTGTGATGTTTGCAGTACATTGCCTTAGAACATATGCTGTATTTGATTTTGCTATTCTTCTCAGGGCCAAACCTAGGCCAAGCAAGAAAGCCCGCCTGGACAAAGCGGCCGAAGAAGATGTCATTCTTGAACCAGGCAAGACACCCAATCTTGCAACGGCTATTCCTGAGGATATACCCAACGATCCACCGCAGCAGGACGATGACCTTATTGCTGAAGAGAGACCTACTGACGCCTCAGGTCCTGTCAATCAGCCCACAGGTTCCATCCGGATTGAAAGTTCCACCGGTCCAGCAGAACCGACTATCAAGCCAACAGCCCCAGTGCAAACCGGCAGTACCCAGGATGATGAGGTTGTCATTACTGGCACTGGCCATACTGAGCCAAGCAATCCTGTCGCTTTATCCAAACATTCTGCCAAGGAAGAACTTGCTGCCTTTGGTAAAGGGAAGTGGAACGCTGATCTGACGACTTACGCTGCTCTGAACGCCCAAGATATCCATTCCGGCTATCTGAACCGGCTGTATACCAGCCGTGACTATGAAGCCGGTCTGGTCAACATGATGAAAGACAAATATGAGGTAATTTCCATATGCTCCTTCCTGCTTGTATGCTTCCATTCCTGACTCTCCTAGCCCCCAAGGGCCGGTTTGGAATATTCTTTCAAACCGGGACTTAAATAATAAAAATCTTGTTGCGTTGAAATTTGCTGATGTATCCCCCAAGGGCCGGTTCAACTTTAGCGTAGTTAAACCGGTACTTTAAGTAATTGAAACTGCCGTTTCAGAATATATATGATCAAGTAGCCATTAGCCCCCAAGTGCCAAGTTGAATACTTGTATTGATCTTGGGACTTTGTAAACAATCGAAAGATGAAAGGGGTAAACCGGAGGCCGCTTTAGATCAAATATGCATTAGCCCCCAAGTACTAAGCGCATAACTTGTTATGTGGTTGGTACTTGAATCCATCTACCCATTTGTTGAAGCATATATCTGTATGCATGCAGGCGGAGCTGAAGACGAAAGAGAACCAAGTCATCGATCTTCAAGAAGCACTGAAAACCCAACAAGCTGAAACCTCGAAAGCAAAAGAGGAATTGGCCAGTGCTTTAAGCGCCATGGAACAACTTAAGGAGAACTTCAAGAAGAAACGTGCGGATTGGGCCACTGAGAAATCCGCTTTGATCAAACGAGCAGAGGATGCTGAGGCTGCACTAAAACCAGTGGCAGATGAACTGACCAGCATAAAGCGGCATGTGCATGCCATGACTTCCGCTATCTTTGGTAAGCCAGTTTTCCTACTGAATTGGCTCTGCCTTCTGACAAAAGTCGCCAGTTTATTAACCCTTTATGGTATTTCAGGGACACGCATTGGTCACTTGGGGTCAGATGTACGGAAGAAGCTAAAAGCCGCCTATACATTGGTTGAACAATTGTATACTGGTGCCCAGCGGATCATTTGTACCGCCTCTCATAACAAACCGGCGCCTACTTTGATTCAAGATACTCTGATGAAACTGCCGTTGCTTCCTACCCAGATTGAAGAGCTAAATAAAGCTGCTGCTCGAACCGGCGCAATCAATGCTTTAATTCGGGCAAAAGCCTAGGTGCCAGATTCTGATCCTGTTGAAGCGGCTCAGGGCTATTCCAGCTTGAAGGAAGACGGATCAGAATTCGGTGAAGCGGATCTGCGAGCGATAAACCGGGAGGTGCATCCACTAGCTTGTCAGTTGGCTGAGGAAGCAGACTTGTCTTGTTATCAAGCGCAGTATGACAGTCAGAACAAGCGAATAGCTGCACCAATCCATGAATCGGAAAATTTGATTCCTCCAATCCGTAAGCATACTTACGCTCCTGACATTCACCCGTCCTTGCTGATCCACGATGAAGCTGTTTTTCAAGCATTAATGGGAATCGACTGGACAACTGTGGATTTCCAGCCACTGGGTAGGGATACGGAGGCTGAAGTGGCGCAGGACGACCCACAACCATCAGGCCAGACTGATGACCAAGCTTGAACCGGACGGCGGTATAAAACTGCCTCTTCTTCGCGAAAAACAATTATATTATTATGGGCACCATGTTGCCTTGTAATAGGCTAGCTGATACCTTTGATGTTGATATGCCTTCGTGCATCATTTGTTCTTCCTGTGGCAATGATCTTTCCAAAACACTTTCTTCCGTCATTGAGCGTGAAGATGGTTTGGCCAATCTTGAAGCTGAGTTTTGCAAACCCATACTGTTGGAGGAGATAACAGCTCCTGTATATATATGACGCTGGTTTACCATGTAAACCGTGCCGGGTTATAATAAACACCATGTTACTCCATAAGAGGATGTTAACAACATGGATCAAACCGGTCAAATAGCCTCCGGATTGACGTGAACTGTGTTCCTTCAATTGAATTTTTTTTTTCGGTTTAAGAAACACAATGAAATGCAAAAAAAATCCTTCAAAGAAAATTGTGAAGCAAAAGAAAAGTTTTATTTAAGTTGTTCAAATGGCGTTACCATGGCTAAACACGACCAAGTTCCCGTTAGGTGTAACTATGGTTCTAGTCAGCCAGGTCCCCAGATGAAATCGTGGCATTTATGCCTACCAAATGGCGTGGTCAAGGTTCGGGTTCGACCAAGCCCCCAAGTGATTCTGTGGCCTTAGGCCGACCAAGAGGCATGACTGGTTCAGACATGACCAAGTCCCCAAGTGATCTGGTGGCTTTCGCCTATCAAGAGGCATGGTATTGGTTCGGACACGACCAATCCTCCAAGTGATATAACACGATGCTTTTAGCAAAGCGAACTCAAGGGGTAAACCGGAGGCCGCTTTAGAGCAACTCCGTGTAACCTCACATGATGTAAAAGAACGGACACCCCGCTTTAGCTGAGGTTCCAGTTTATTATATTTAATCATAATATATACATTGTCGTAATATGTACATAAGTATAGCCAATGGCTCAGGTGTAGTAAGGCCAAAGATGAGCTATATTCCACGGCCTGTTAGTTTCCTCCTCTGATGTACGTGAGTCCTTATGCTCTCGAATATCAATCAGATAGTATGACCCGTTGTGCAGATTCTTGCTGACCACGAAAGGCCCCTCCCAAGGTGGGGATAGCTTATGCATATTAGTCTGATCTTGGATGAGCCGAAGCACCAAATCTCCTTCCTAAAAGGTTCTGGTTTTGACCCGGCGACTGTGGTAATGACGAAGAACCTGCTGGTAAATCGCCGATCGGGCGGCTGCGATGTCACGCTCTTCATCCAACCGGTCCAAAGCATCTTGCTGTGCTGTCTCGTTGTCCGCTTCAACATAAGCCGTGACACGAGGTGAATCATGGCGGATATCACTTGGGAGAACCGCCTCCGCTCCATAAACCATGAAGAACGGTGTGTATCCTGTTGATCTATTGGGTGTTGTATTGATGCTCCATAGCACAGATGGTAACTCTTCTACCCAACAACATGGCGTTCTCTGCAAAGGAACCATGAGCCAGGGCTTGATACCTCTCAAGATCTCTTGATTAGCTCTTTCTGCTTGACCATTGGACTGTGGATGTGCCACTGATGAAACATCGAGCCGGATATGCTCCCGTTCGCAGAACTCCTTCATAGCACCTTTCGATAAATTGGTACCTTTATCTGTGATAATACTGTGTGGAAAGCCAAACCGGAAAATCACCTTTTTGATGAACTTAACCGCCGTGGCCGCATCACACTTGCTAACCGGTTCTGCCTCCACCCACTTTGTAAACTTGTCAACCGCCACCAGGAGGTGGGTCTTCTTATCTTTGGACCTTTTGAAAGGCCCAACCATATCCAACCCCCAAGTCGCAAATGGCCAAGTAATCGAAATCATTCTCAATTCTTGAGCCGGTACATGAGCACGCCTTGAAAACCTTTGGCAACCATCACATCGTCTGACCAGATCCACCGCATCAGCATGAGCAGTTAACCAATAGAAACCATGGTGAAACGCTTTAGCCACCAGAGACTTTGAACCGGCATGGTGACCACAATCTCCTTCGTGGATCTCACGCAAGATTTCACGGCCTTCTTCAGGAGACACACATCGTTGAAAACCCCCTGATATACTGCAATGATGCAACTCGCCGTTGATGATAGCCATGGACTTGGATCGCCGGATTATCTGCCTTGATAGAATTTCATCCTCTGGCAACTCACCCCGGTTCTTGTACGCCAGGTAAGGAAGCGTCCAATCCGGAATAACATGAAGAGCCGCCACCAATCGAGCCTCCGGATCAGGAATAGCCAAATCCTCTTCACCAGGCATCTTGACCGACGGGTTGTGCAGCACATCCAAAAAAACATTGGGTGGGACCGGTTTGTGCTGAGAGCCCAACCAGCTTAAAGCGTTTGCCGCTTCATTTTTTCGCCGGTCCGATGGTCCACCTGATAACCCTTGAAATAACCTGCGACAGTATCCACCTCACGACGATATGCTGCCATGAGTGGGTCCTTGGAGTCCCAAGTGCCAGACACTTGCTGAACCACAAGGTCCGAGTCACCGAAGCACTTAACTTGACTTAGATTCATCTCCTTAGCCATCCGGAGACCATGGAGCAAGGCTTCATACTCGGCTGCATTGTTAGTACAAGGGAACATTAAACGGAGAACATAACAAAACTTATCACCTCGTGGGGAAGTTAATACGACCCCAGCCCCCGAGCCTTCCAACTGCCTGGACCCGTCAAAATGGATGGTCCAATATGTATGATCCAGTTTTTCTTCAGGTGCTTGCATTTCCATCCAATCATTGATGAAATCAACAAGTGCTTGAGACTTAACCGCTGTCCGAGGCACATACTTCAAACCGTACGGCCCTAGCTCTATGGCCCACTTTGCAATCCGGCCAGTTGCTTCCCAGTTCTGGATGATATCTCCCAAAGGAGCAGAACTGACTACCGTAATTGAGTGCCCTTGGAAATATTGTTTAAGCTTCCGGCTTGCCATAAATACTCCATACACCAGCTTCTGCCAATGCGGATACCTTTGCTTGGACTCAATGAGCACCTCGCTGATGTAATAGACCGGACGTTGAACTGGATGCTCCTTACCTACCTCCTTTCGCTCTACCACAATTGCTACACTGACCGCCCGAACATTAGCAGCTACATATAGCAGTAACGGCTCCTTGTCAACGGGAGCGACGAGCACAGGCGGATTGGCCAATTGCAGCTTTAAGTCCTCAAATGCTTCATCAGCAGCAGAACTCCAGGAAAACTAATCCGTCTTTTTCAACATCTGATACAAAGGGATTGCCTTCTCACCCAAGCGACTGATAAACCGGCTTAGCGCAGCAATCCTGCCTGCCAAGCGTTGAACATCGTTGATACACTTCGGTTTAGCCAGGGAGGTGATAGCCGTGATCTTCTCCGGATTAGCCTCAATTCCCCTATTGGACACTAGAAGACCCAATAGCTTGCCCACCGGTACACCAAAGACACATTTTTCCGGATTAAGCATCATCTTGTATGTCCTCAGATTATCAAAGGTTTCTTTCAAATCATCAATCAGAGTCTCCTTCTCCCTGGATTTAACCACGATATCATCCATGTAAGCATGCACATTACGTCCAATCTGCTTATGAAGACAATTTTGTACACACCGTTGGTAAGTTGCCTGGGCGCTCTTGAGCCCGAAGGGCATAGACACATAGCAGAAGGCTCCAAAGGGAGTTATAAATGCTGTCTTCTCCTGGTCCTTAACTGCCATTTTGATCTGATGATAGCCAGAATACGCATCTAGAAAACTTAAATGCTCACAACACATCGTAGCATCAATAATTTGATCAATACGGGGGAGGGCAAAAGGATCTGCTGGACAAGCTTTATTAAGATCCATGTAATCCACTCACATGCGCCAGGTGCCGTTTTTCTTGAGAACCAGCACCGGATTGGCAAGCCACTCAGGGTGAAAAACTTCAATAATAAAACCAGCTGCTAAGAGCCTGGCCACCTCTTCTCCAATCGCCTTGCGCCTTTCTTTGTTAAACCGGCGGAGGAACTGTTTCACCGGTTTATATTTAGGATCCACATTAAGTGTGTGCTCAGCGAGTTGCCTCGGTACACCTGGCATGTTAGAGGGTTTCCATGCAAAGATGTCCCGATTCTCACGGATGAACTCGATGAGCACGCTTTCCTATCTCGGATCCAAGTTGGCACTAATGCTGAACTGCTTGGACGAATCGCGAGGTACGAAGTCAATAAGCTTAGTCTCTGCTGCCGATTTGAACTTCAGGGCCGGATCATGCTCCGTAGTTGGCTTCTTCAACGGAGTCATGTCCGCCGGATCAACATTGTCTTTATAGTATTTCAACTCTTCGGTGGCACAAACCGACTCTGCATAAGCTGCATCTCCTTCCTCGCATTCCAAAGCGATTTTGCGGCTTCCGTGAACCATTATTATCCCCTTATGACCCGGCATCTTGAGCTGCAAATATACATAACAGGGCCGGGCCATAAATTTGGCGTATGCAGGTCGCCCAAACAGGGCATGATATGGACTTTGGATTTTCACCACCTCAAACGTCAATGTCTCTGACCTGGAATCATGATCATCCCCAAAGGCCACTTCCAGAGTTATCTTACCAACGGGATATGCTGATCTGCCAGGCACTACACCGTGGAATACTGTATTAGACGGTTTGAGATTCTTATCTGTTAATCCCATACGACGGAAGGTCTCATAGTACAGGATGTTAATACTGCTCCCTCCATCCATGAGCACCTTGGTGAACTTATAACCTCCCACCTGAGGCGCCACCACCAGCGCCAACTGACCCGGATTATCGACCTGGGGCGGGTGATCCTCTCTGCTCCATATGATCGGCTGTTCAGACCAACGTAGATAACGGGGTATGGCCGGTTCAACAGAGTTGACCACCCACCTCTGAACCTTCCGGTCTCACTTGTCCAAGCTAGTGGTAAAGACATGGTACTGTCCACCACTCAACTGCTTTGGGTTGCTCTGATAGCCCGACTGCTGCTGCTAGTTGTAACCACCCTGGTTGTTCCGATTATTTTGACCATTATTTCCGCCCGGATTACCATTAAATCCTGAACCGGAACTTCCTCCACCGTAACCCGGCCCGGACCCTGAGCCATTGCCAGATTCATGATCATACCGGAAATTATTAGAATTCTTGAACTCCTACATAATAAAGCAATCCTTCCAAAGGTGGTTTGCTGGTTCCTCCTTCGTCCCATGTCTTGGACAGGGCTGGCTTAACAGATAGTTTAGGCGGTTTGGGTTAGGGTTGGGTGTCCCACTACGATTTCTTGGTCTACCCTTGCGTCGCTGGCCATTGTTCTGTGCGTTGGTATTAGTCACAAAGTCCATGTTACCATCCGCTTTACGCTTGCCTCCTCCGCCATTGCCTACCCAGTGATGCTTCTGATCTTTGGCGCTGCTGTTCTTCTTTCCTTTCCCTGTCTTATCATCATCAGGTTCGGGATCCTTGGTACTATCAGAATCAGCATATTTCACCAAAGCGGCCATGAGAGCCCCCATGTCGGTGCAATGATGCTTCATCCGTCCCAACTTCAGCTTCAGGGGTCCAAACCGGCAGTTGCCCTCTAGGGTTAATACTGTGGTGTCAGCGTTGATGCGGTCTGAGGAGTGCAATACTTGTGAAACCCGGCGCACCCAATGAGTCGTTGATTCTCCTTCCTCCTGGACGCATGCAGCTAAGTCCACTATCGACATAGGCTGTTTACAGGTATCGTTGAAATTGCTGATAAACCGGGCCCGTAATTGGGCCCATGAACTGATAGAATTAGCCGGCAAGCTTTTTAACCAGGTACGGGTCGTTCCTTCGAGCAACATGGTGAAGTATTTTTCACACGCCGCGTCATCCACATCAAGCATCTCCATGGCCATCTCATAGCTCTCCACCCATGTCTCTGGAGGTTGATCCGCCGTGTAATTTGGTACCTTGCGCGGGCCTTTGAAATCCTTGGGCAGGCGCACGTTGCGTAAAGTGGGGATAAGGCAAGGCACACCCAATGAACTGGAAGTAACACCAGGTTCAGTCAAGGTGGTTGGATGAACCGGTGTGAGCTGCCGAGACTGATGCTGTGCGGCTAACTCGGCCTCCCTGCGCGCGGGCCCGGTCCACCACTCCCTGAGCGTCATCAGCACCACCCGCCGGGTTGTTGTCCCGGGGTGCCCCACGTCGTTCATTACTCGACACTACCGGTTCATCCATATGTCTGCTATAGCTCCGGCTTGGACGAGGGGTCGAGTGGATCCGGTCACGGCTGTACGAGTATGCTTCCTGCTGGGCCAAAGCGGTCCTCAGAAGTTCCTTGACCCGCCGTGTTTCTACTGCTTGCGGTGATTCACCTTCAATTGGAATGGCCTCCAGCCGTGTAGCAGCGGCAACAAGATTGTCCATTGGGTTGGAGTAGTGACCCGGGGGCGTTAAAGCAGCCTGATGTACAACGGTGTGTTGACGAGGCGGGTCGATCTGACGAGGCTGAACTGGTGCACTAGTCCCAGGGGCTACTGCCCGGTTCCCCTCCAGCGGATCGCCGACTCTTGGCCCTGGAGTGTTGAAAAGGTCTCTGGCCTCGAAAACCGGAGGTAAGCGGGATCGGTGCTTCCTCCTCATGACTTCATGCGATGCGCTCTGGTCTAACATAAGCCTGTAGGCCTGTGCGTCTAAAGCAGCCCGCTCTGCGGCCATCCTGGTGTCCTCAGCCGCCAGATCCGCTTTGGCCTAGGTGATCTGTTCCTTTACCCTTGCAATCTCCGTATTGTGAACATCCTGGTCTGGCGGATTAACTTCCGCCATAAGCACAACCAACGCCTCAAATAGCTCTAATAGGACCTGAGCCGGTGGACACACAGGGCCTCCTGCCCCGGCGGCCGTCGCTGCTGCTGAACCGGAAATCGTTGCCGCAGCTGTCGAAGAATGAAGCACTGCTTATGTTCCGGCCATGAATATTCCAACCCGGTTGGGCAGATCAGAGGGGTCCGGAATACTGTCACCATCGGAACAGCTCCCAATCCGGCCATCTTGTAGCTGATAAAGAGATTCGGTTTCTTCGGTTGAAGATTCCTCACCGGAACAAACGGCAGTCGCCCCGCGAAATCCCGATACATCCTCATAACTTCCTCCATGGATGACTCCCACGAAGGCACGCTTCATGGCCGGTCTAACCCGGGCGGATTGCACACGCTGAGCCGTCTCGACGAGGTCGGTGCAGATGTCCGGCTCAGGGCCCGGTTCACCGATCTTGCCAATGAAAATGTGAATGCCACCAAAGGGGACCCGGTACCCGTACTCAATTGAGCTGGCCTCGGGGCCCCAGCCCGCGTCGTCGATGTAGAGCCTGCCGCGACGACTCTTAGTCATCCGGCCTACAGCGTAGCCCTCGAGTCCTTCAAAGCGGCCCTCCAAGAACCGGAAACCATCATGCGATAGCCCCACGGTGGGCGCCAGCTGTCGTGGTTTTGACACGGCAGATGTCCTAGAGAAAGGAATTAGTCGTGGAGCCATCGCGACTGGTTAGCTTGAAGGGGTTAAAGCGGACACAAGGACGCAAGAGAGTTTATACTAGTTCGGCCCCTTCAAGGAAGGTAAAAACCTACGTCTAGTTGTGATGGAATTGATGGGGTCTCGATGACTTGGGAGCAAACAAGCTTTGCCTAAGTCTCAAGTTGTGGTCGTCTGTCCTTGAATCGCCGCCGGGTTGTCCCCTTATATACACGGGTGACGCCCGTCGGTCCATAGAGTCCCAACTCCGGTTCATACTCATATCCGGGTTGGTCTCTCCTTATTCCTAACTTACAATACAAGTTTACATACCAAGCCGGTTTACGGCTACAGGTCTTGAACTGACTACAGGCCTTGGGCCCCTATCTTCCTCCTTGGGCTTTAACACCTTTGAACTACTGATGACGTTAACCCGGCCCGGATAGGCCGGTTTACGCCCAGTAGTAATATCCCCAACAAATGGTGAGCATGCAAGTGTCAGAAAAAATGAAGAGAGAAACAATGTCTACACGCGCGTGTGTGTGTGTGTGTGTGTGAGAGAGAGAGAGAGCAAAATCTCAAAACAAAAGGTGCTCTGCTGGAATCCCATTGTATGTATTCATATGGTTCCGAAACTTGAGTTAACCTTAGGCATATGTGTGAGAGACATAATTATACTTTGAGACATTAGTGGCGGTGGGTGGGCGGAATTAAAGGGGTTGGCGTGTTCGACAGAGCGAGCGTGTGTGTTTCTGTGTGAGAGACTTGTAGGACGGGGTAGAAAGACAAATTCTAACCTTGACGGAGGGAGAGAAATACATGAAGTGCGCATGTGTTATTCCGATGCCCACGGAGAAATGAGATATGTATGCGTGTGAGAGAGATTGCACAATTCATTCACGTATCACTATCTAGCGATCGTGGACGTGCATCGCTTGAACATAAATCAATATATACTTCGTGTTGTGGCCAAAGATACACTATCGATTTAATGCTATAAAGATTAGACACTCGCATATCACATTGTTTTCTAAATAATCCTTTTCAATTGTGCATGTCAAATTTATAGTGATGTTTCTTCAAATAAAAAATGTAGCTACCATGTACATGCACCATTGTTAGTCTTGGATTCAAATCCATTAGTCTTGGATGATTTAAGGTTCTATTATGAAGTAATATACGTAATATCATATATGAATTCAACATCCATTTCTTTTTGTGTGCCTCTACAATATCCATTTATTTTGTGGGACTACAATATACATTTCTTTTTGTGTGCCTCTACAATAACCCGTCAATGCATTATGTTTAAAGTAAATAACCTATGGCACTAAATTATCTATTTACACGAGAAATACATAGGCTGAGCGTTTGATCCCTTTTTTTGTGAACACGCCTCTACACCCGTACGATTGTTCGCGCCCGTGTGAACATCCAAGTTATCGGTGCATCATTCCGAGTTAGGCCTCCTTTGGTTTGGAGGAATTTTGTAGGAATTTCATAGGGTAGGATTTTTATAAGAAAAAATCGTATAGAGCTCTTTGGTTTGTAGGAATGGAATCCTATTCCTATGGAGGAAATCTTCCTATCCTCCACATTTCATAGGAAAATAAACATTAGCCTAGACTCAATGGAAAAAATCCTATGATGTGAAACAAAGGACATCTCCTTTCCTATTCCTACTCATAGGATTTGAGATGCATGTCATATCATTTCCTATGACTATTCTATTCCTAGAATTTTCCTACCCTATGACCCAAAGGAGGCCTTATTGTCTTTTTTTGGGATGGACTTCACACCAATTATTAACTTCTGATGCATGCCCCGTGTACACAGTCTCGCATGACCTTCTCGCTAGCACTATCCAAAATTAGTTGAAACTGGATACGAACGATCCCGCTGGCGGCAAAATCTCCCGCCTCCTTCTAAAATTTCCGCCACCTAGTCTTTAGCATGTGAAATTCCCCTTTTGTCCTTGTTGCACGGAGAACAAGAGTTACAAATACCACCCTCATTTACATAATAGGTCGGGGCTGCTCTGGTAACTTCCGGTTCCCCCCACCACACAGCACCCCCATTTCCTCTTCCCATCCCGCAAAAATGACTATCTCCATATCATGAGAGCATCTTACATCACGCCGTCCGTACTTCATCGGCCTTTCTACCCCTCCCCTCTCGAAACCCAAGACTGCTCATCCACCGGCATACCAGAGCCCATTCACTGCTAGCGGCATCCACCTCGCCGGATATGCTTCCCCGGCCGCATCTACCCCTCCCACCTCCCCTAGAAACAAGTAGACTACTCATCCACCACCGTACCACAGCCCATTCAGTCTCGGCCTTGTCCACGGCGCCGGATCTGCTATGCCGGTAGTCTCGTCAACCGTAACGCATCTGTAGTGGCTCCTTCGTACTCCCCACTGGAGACGCTTCGTCCACACCCCCCGGAGCCACCCCATCGATGGCCTCTGATCCTCTTTGCCAACACCTTCCTCAACCCTAACAGAGCCGCTTCGCCGGCACCATCGTCAACCCTACCAGAGTAGCTTCGCCTATACCATTCTCAACCCTTTCGGGGCCGCTTTGCCAACTCACAAGTCCACGGCCTCAGATCCGCTTTGTCGCACCCTCGTGCAACCTACCGGAGCAGCTTCTGACACCCCGTCCTTGGCCGCAGATCCGCATTGTCAACACCATCCTTTACCCAACCATCGTTGCAGTTTCACCAACGCCCTCGTCCACGGCCTCAGATCCGCTTCGCCCACACCGTAGTCCCCCCCTACCTGAGCCGCTCCACAAACGTCCTACTCCACGGTTCTATATCTCCTTACCAGACCCCGACAGCCAGCGCAGTGTCATCACCCTTGACGTTTCTAACCTGATTCCCACCGTCTGGCAAGATGCCAAGCACCTGCCACAGCCTAGGTACTTGTCACCTTTAAACCCGTCCAACATCACCTGCATGATGTACTTCAAATATACTAACAGGTCACTGTTACATGTTATGCAGCTGGCAAAAACTACAAGGACGATGTTTCTTCTGGATCTAACAGCTTGGCCGACCAAGATCCTGGACTGAGGCATTGCTATGATCTTGTAAGTGCGCCTCTCTCTCTCTCTCCCTCTCTCTCTCTCTCTCGTATTGTTGTGTGCCTGCCAGCGTGCTTTGCTAGGATTTTCAACTAGTGATCCCTTTGTGCAGACAATGATTTGTACTACTGGCTGCTAAATTAGATATGTAGATGTCATACATGATACTATCTCCGTTCCTAAATATAAGTCTTTCTAGAGATTCCACTATAGGCTGCATATAGAGCAAAATGAGTGAATCTACACTCGAAAATGCATCTATATACATCTGTATGTGGTGCATACTAGAATCTCTACAAAGACATATATTTAGGAACAGAGGTAGTACATTACACAAAATCGTAGGTGGCATGTAGGAATTCTAGTGCACTACATTAGACTCCCTTAGATGCCTGCTATTCCAGCAGACAGAGTCATGGCTAGTTTATGTTACGCACACAATCGTTAATTGGTGGTTTAAATATGCGCAAGGGATATGCAATGTATTATCATGTAGAGATGTCTGAAATTTTCTGTGTCAACTTGTAGATAGGGTTACACAATGAAGAAGTACAAGTTGTATGTGGCAATTTCATGGAACATCGAAAAAAAGGAGAGGCATTAGTGAGCCTATACAGTGTGCTTTGGTAGGTTACTTCGGCCCAGTTCTTTTGTAGGATTCTCCTAGAATCTGCGCCTCTCTAGCTTCTCCTAGAAGCTTTGAACCCATTTTGTTTTATAATCCTACCTAATTAGACCCTAACTAGATAGGATTGTAAAACAATTGGGGCTCAAAGATTCTGGGAGAATCTGGGTAGGGGTCAGATTCTGGGACAATCTGGCAAAAGAACCGGGCCTTCATTGCAATCATCGTGACATGTTATTTGTATGTCAGTTCTATTGGCCAAGTTTCTTAGGGATGGTTATTACGAGTTATCCTAAGAAAATAAGCACCTGTGAATATAAGCTCCAGGTAATAAGCCAACCAGTTCTTTTCATTGCCTTCCTTTTCAACTTATCTTTGGTATGATAAGTTAAAAGTCTAGATTGCATTATATTTTGTCATTTTGCTGCCCATATGTTTGACTTGCAAACATGACAAATTGAGCCCAGTGCAGTAATTAATATGAAAGGAAAACAGACCATCAATATTTGTTCAAAATGCAAATACAAAGATACCATCTACTTGGCACAATCTACTTTGGTCAATATCTTTCATAGAGATCCCATTGCCTAATTTAAACGAAGAATGCATGACCCAAATTTAAATGAAGAATAATTATTTATCAAAATTCGATGGTCCAAGTGGCTGGTTATTATCATATATCAGCAGCAGCAGCTCATATCAACTCATCATACAGCAGCGGTAGTGTGCAATTCATGATATACCAGCAGCAGCTCATATCAATTCATCATATAGCAATAGCAAGAGCAACTCATAGCAATTCATCATATAGCAGCAGCAGCAGCTCATAGCAATTCATCATATAGCAGCAGCAGGAGCAGCTTATATCAACTCATCATATAGCAGCAGCAGGAACTCATAGCAATTCATCATATAGCAGCATCAGCTCATAGCAATTCATCATATAGCAGCAGTAGGAGCAGCTCATAGCAATTTATCATATAGCAGTAGCAGGAGCAGCTCATAGCAATGCATCATATAGCAGCAGCAGAAGCAGCTCATAGCAATTCATTGTATAGCAGATCAAAATGAAAATTTGGAAAAAATGAGAGGAGATCCTCAACTTGTTGGATGAGCTCATCCTTAAACAACACCTCAAGGCCATGGCTTGGGAGGAGGGGTGGGGGAATGAGGTGCCTTCTGTCACAGTGTGGCATCAGCCATAGTTTTGCGACACCCGCCGGAGTAGTGCGTTGGATGGACCACACTGGAGTTGCTGCTGGAGACCATGAGAATGAGGGGCGGTGCCAGAGGGAGGAGGAGCCGGGGAGATTTGGCCCTATCCAACGGCCATGTAGCCTAGCTAGACAAAGCATCGTTGAGGACCAGGCCAGATGGGACTAGTGGTGACGGCTCGCTGGAGGAACCCTAGCGCTGCAGGCAAGGGATCGAGGTACAGGGAAAGGGGAGAGGAGATGCAAGTGGACAGGGCAATGAACGCTTGCATGTTTGTTTTTACTTGAGGGTCAGCTATGACGCAGGCGTGAGCAGTGGCATTTTGAGTGTAGTACAGGCAGACAACAGAGTCATTTCACTATTCCCTACACTTCAATTTTTAGTGAGCTTCTACTCGAAACACCCCCTCCAAAGAGAAATAAGTTAAGACCAATCCCATAACTCAAAAATGACTTCTTTACATCTTTTATGGCTTATTTTGACAATAAGCTCCGAAAAGGCAGAATAGAACTGGCCCTTAACCTGCCATTCAATTGTGCGTGCAATGATGAATCACTCCTTCCTTCTATAGTGTACATTTATGCATCATCACACATGACAAAACCTAATACATGTGCATTCCATTGGACAATCTGGAATATGCAATGTTTATGTTAGTTCATACGTTGCACATGATGTTTAAAGGCCCCTTAAATCTAGTCAGTCAAGTGATGGTCTTTAAGCCTCCATCTTTGCTTCTTTTCTTGATATGTAAGATTTGCTCACACATCTATTCAATTGCTTGTTTGTATCAGCCAGCCATACTACGACTGTTTGCTTTGATTATTTGCTGTTATTGACTTAACACTCTAACAGAGCTTCTCAATGATTTAGACACTAAGGGCCGCTGTAGTAGGGGCTTGTCTAACTCATAGGTGACATAAAGGTTTGGCTATACACTAAAGTAGGCTCTCCAAGAGTACCTAGATATCCAGTTCGAAGGTATGCCTAGTTTTTACAAACTGCACACATAGTAAATGCTCATTTCATTGTGTGCAAGTGCAAGAGATGTGGCATGTTTCATTATGTGGTGTTTGTTTTGTTATAATCTCATCCTTTTGTGTTGTTCGCACACTGGAAAGTATGCATATTTATCTTCCAAGGAGATGAGTAACTAGTTTGTGTCACCTTGCATAGGGGGTGGAATGAAGATAAGATTGAGGATTTCCAAGTACAAGATGTTAGGAAGGAGCCTTGCAAGAGAAGGAGGAGCAGCGCTGAGCCTGTTCAACCAGTTAAGGTAAGTCACTATATCCAACTCAACAGTTCAATTGCTTGTTTGTTTCAAGCATACTTAATTTGATCTTTTCAATTACTTTATTTGTCCTTGGTTAATGAGATGCTCAAACAATGATGCTTTATGTTGGGTACTTGTATAACTATTTGTTCACATAATTAAAGGCCTTACCATTTAATTACTCTGGCGAAGTGTGCCTGAAGCTTTGAAGTCTATTAACCAACTATTACTGCATGAGGCTCACAATCTAGTTTATACTAGGCTAATGATTGCATAGTTTTGCTTGCTGTAGTTGGTTTTTATGAATCCCTCTTCTGTTCATTATGCTCCCTAAGACTTTAATTGAGCTACAGAATGGCCAGCTGCTTGCTTACTTATACGCAATGTGCTATCTAAATTTGTAACTTGTCTGTTTTTGGATTTGGCCCCAACATCATACTCCTCTAGTGAGCTAAGAGAGATTTCTGTATGCAGGCTGCACAAACTACCATTTTTGTAATTTTAAAATATCACCTGCTTATGGTTCATGACGTGTAACATTATTGTTAGTCCTGTTTTCCATCTAAAAAATAGTTTGTCTTACTCGCTTCACTGTTGGAAATATATTTTTGCCCTAATCATGTGCACTTACAGAAACATTTCAAGATGAAGTGACATCAACACAAAGATCTGCGAGCAGTGCAGCATGGCCGTTACAAATGATTATGGATTGGAATTGGAATGTGATGATGTTCTCAAGCATCAACTAGAGGTGGTAAGACAACATGTACATGATTCTCAATGTACAATCAACAAGTTGAGACTGGACTTGCAGGTATTAGATGCAGGCGTCAAAAAAATGAAACGAGACACTGAGGTAACCATGAAGGAATTGGAGATTTTGCAGACTGAAATTTGTGCTATTTGAACCAATCCTATTTTTTGAAGAGATTATAGTTCAAATTGTAAGTTTTGTTGATGCGTGTCCATGATGTATGAGCTTTATTTGTCTAGTGTATATAATTTGCTGTTTGTGTACGCTTTATTATCACTGGTGCCGAACTATAATGCCAAGTGGGTATATTCGGCTGTAATTTCTTTATTGTATAGTGTAGGATTATTCTACGTTTCTGTACCTTAGTCTTTTTGTATAGTGTATGTCTTTTAGAGGCGATAGGATATAGTAGGATAATTCTCGAATATGCTATATCGTTGAAACGGGGGCCAACACGCCCCAACATTTCCTCAACGCCATACAAACGAACAAACATGTGTAGTTAAAGCAGGCCTTAATTAGGATGGTCAAAATAATATTTAGTGGTTCCCAAATGATGTGGCCCACCGTAACAATGGCTCTTAGGAGGCCGTTAACATGCCAAAAGCTCGATAGGGCCGTATAAATGGAAATGGCCAGCGGGCCTCTAGCAGGCCGAAATAAATGTTAATTTTTCTCGGCCCTTTTACTTTACAGGTCAGTAAGAGGCCGAAAGTGTTATGGGCCAGAGGAGGCCTAATTTGCAAACTAGGCTTTTAACAGGCCGAAAGTCGCGTCGGGCTGAATTTTGTCCTGCGGAATGTGGGCCCCTAATGGACCCAATGTCAAAGGCCCAACTGTTGTGCATGCTGTTAATAGGCCAAAAGACAAAATGGGCTAGAAATTGGCCCATTTACCGAATGGGCCGAGGACAGGCCTAAAGTCACAATGGGCTAGAATTGGCCCAACTGCAAAATGGGCCAAGAAAAGGCCGAAAGACGTTCTGGGTCGTTAACGGGCTGGAACAGATGATGGGCTGCTAACAGGCCGAAAGCCCATTAGCGAGCCGTTAATGGGCTGAAATTGATGATGGGCTGGAAATTGTCAAATCTAGAATGGGCCTTTGATGGGCCGATTCTGTGTAACTTGTATGTGCCGTGCTTGTGAATGTGCCTGACTCAAGTAGGCCGCTAATGGGTTGGCCCACTTATTTTGACAGGCCCAGCCTTTTAATCTAATTGGGCCACTGTTGGGCCGAGACACGTGTCGACGTATCATAGGCCCGTTCCGTCCATTCGGTGGATGACAACTGTCCGAACGCCAGGCTGGCACGTGGATCTGCCGGCGAATGCGAATTATACATGTGGAAAATCCCCATTGGTCAACGCTGTTAGGTTATCGGATCCAAACCGGAACCTGATAGCTTAAAAACGACCCGTTACGATGGATGCCACGTGTCGGTTACCCTTGATGAAAGCACTTCTATGATGCGCGATTTGTCGTCATGGAAGTGGACACTTCTATGATGATAATTTTTGTAATGTCATGGAACACTTCTACGACAGCACAGGTATGACTATCTTGATTCTATCATAAAATCGCCATGGATGTACATGCATGAGAGAAAACATGACCTACTATGATAAACACGTATCATCACGGAAGTGTATTATTTTTGTAGTGATGCGGGATCTTTGGCAAACAATCAAACCAAAAAGGAACATACCTTGTGATGGGAACCATATCTGTTGTCAACGCCATCATAGAAGGGATGACAATAGTCACCAGCATGGATGATTCAATTCATGGGACCTTTTGGTGCGATTCACCTAAAATGAAGCAATGTCCCATGAGCTACTAGCTTCTTCTTCATTTTTTTAAGAAAAGGCCTCCGGCCCCTGTTCCATTTCCATCAGAAAACAAGACCCACAGAGCTTCTTCTTCATTAGTTAAAACAAAATTGAGCAACATCAAGGTTGGTTGTGAAGCTCGTGGAATGTTCAACTATGATTTGGATATCATTTGTGTAGTTCAACTAAGATCAAGCGTGGAATGTATATCTCTGTTTGCACAAAAAAGTGGAAAGGAGGGTGACCAACAAGTGATGAAACATACATCAAATGAAAAGAAGCATGTTCCTTATATGAATGGCCATCCTACAAGGACAGTAGCAATTTCTAAAGTAGCAACATTGCTAGATATTAGTGTGGTCATTAGGATTAACTATGACAACCGTTAAATACGACATTACTTTAATGGTGCCGTTGCTTCATTTTACCAGCAACATTACATTAATAGCTACTACAGAGTTGGTATTTGGGCACGGGAGAGTAGGCGGACCAGGACAGTTGCATTTCTAACAAAAATAAGCAACTTATCTTAATGGGAAATTTAGTAGGACATGAAAAACAGTGCCATTGATTCATATTACTGGAGGCATTACATTGAAAACAACATTGGTTTCACGTGTCCTTACTTTTAACAGTGCGACTGCTACATTTTACTAGTGGCATTACATAAGAGTGGCTCGGGCAACAAACATCATAATAGGATATCTGGGTTGGTCCCATTTTTGTTCGGTATAACCACCTTATACTGTGTGAGACTAGCAAATCTAGTGCTGGACATACTTTGTTCACTTGTCCCCCAGTCCCCACTTTCTTTCCTTTTTCAACCAATAGATCGGGTTTATATTGAGTTTGTACTACGTTTACCTTTATTTCCCTATTAGGCCAAGAGACCTGTTGGATAGCCAGTCTCTGCTACTTTTTGCCCCCATTATTTCCTCTTTCGACCAAGTCCTAGATTCAGGTAACAAATCTTCCCCCACCCCAACCCCCTTTCTTCCTTGTTTGAACCAAGTAGTACTAGATTCGAGTGCATGAACTAGTTTTACCTCTTAACAGTAAAAATTTAGGTGGCTTTCGAACAGCCGATCGCCAAGGACGACCGCGTGAATGTTGTACCTTCTCACGTTCCCTAGCGGAGAGGATCCGGCTGGATCTGTGACCATCGGTGAGCAGAGAGAGTGTGGCCACCGCTATCGTGTTTAGATCTGGAGAGGATGAGACAATGTGAAGAGAGCAACACTAGCAAGCAAGCACGGGGGCTCCTGCCTATATAGTGGAGTAGTTTTCTTTTGTCTACCAGAGCCATCTTGACCTCGTTAATGATTGTTCAGAAGTCTTCGTGCACGTGCCCCGGAGACGCAGTTGTCGTCATTTTGATCTGAAGCACCGGATTATAACATATAACACGAAAAAATGCCACATGACAAGAAACCATAACCTCACTACCCCAAGGAGACAACATGAATCCCAACGGACAAACAAGATGAGGATCAAAGCTCAAATTAAAGATAAACTCGTAGAAAAGGGGTCCATCGATAGATGTCCTAATTAACATAGCCAGCTTGACCTAGATGCCAGCCGAGTAGTCTTCATGCATGTGCCCCCAATGACTAGCGCCTTGGAGGAACTCAGTTGTCGCTGTTTAACCCTTGCAGTG
Organism: Triticum urartu; assembly: GCF_003073215.2. Lineage (NCBI taxonomy): Eukaryota > Viridiplantae > Streptophyta > Magnoliopsida > Poales > Poaceae > Triticum > Triticum urartu. Next base: position 282,720,767 of record NC_053028.1, read on the forward strand.
ATCCGAAGCACATGACACCTAATATTGCGAGATGACAAGAAAACTTTTTTAGATTTCTCATCAGAACTACAGCCCTGTACAACACATCCTACACGATATGTAGACGATAGCCAATCCAGCCGTGTCTGCTGGAGTCTGGTCTCATGCATGGATGAATTGATCTTCCGTGTCATGCAGGGATTGTCCAGGCACCGGCAGGTGTACAACACTGCTCCAGTACTATTGCTCATCTCTCTCATCTATTAACTCACCCGACCTGCGGGCCGGGGAGTGTGCCTATGGTCAGTTCTCAATTGCGGTCCCACATGTGTGTGCAAACGCAATATGATGCGTGTTCCATTTAGAGAGCGACGTGCTAGACCGACCGACCGTCTAGGGTGCGATGCGAATGCGACGGGCGTGATGTATAGTTCGTACATGTGCACCGCCGTTTTCTTGAGGCTTTGCTCCATGGCACAATCCATGGATACAAAATTATATTGTACTATTTAAAAGTCGAGGGCGGGGCTTTTCCCGCGCGGTAGGCGGGGCAGTTCCGCCTTGTCGGTTCGACAGAGACGTGAGAAGATGAGGGAGTAGGCTGCTGCAAACGTAGAGTTGTGTGATTTGACAGTGAGTTACTGCTGGAGAGGTGGGGCCCCATGATTTGACTTGCCATTATCATTTTAATTGCGGCGTTACGACCGGCTTAAGTCTCCTGATTCCTGACCACCTCCATGGTATACAGGTGCCTCTCCCAATGCTCCACCATTTAGAGGCTGGCTCTTGCATGAGAGCCCACTCCTCCACTTTTTCCTTGCCTCTGTCCTCCACATATGCAAAAATGCCATGTAAGCGGGCTAATAGCCCACTATTGGACTTGCTAGTACAGGTTCTAAGCCTGTCACATAGGCATAAAGTCTAATGTGGCAAGTTAATTAAGAAGAGATAGACTAGTTTGGTGACCCCAGGAAGAAACGGTGCTAAGCGCGTGTACCTAGGTGAAAAGACAATTTTGTGTCTATAGCTAATTAAATGAAGCAAGCTTAGCAACAAAAAACTAAGCACCTATGCATTGGGGCTTGAGTTGCTAAGCTATTTAATGCCCTTAGCAGCTCATCTAAGCACCATTTCATTGGAAGAGGTCACTCCTTGGCAAATGCAATAAATACTATGAAGAGAGGGATAGAGAGAAGTAAAAAAGTATTGTTATGGCCAACCTTATAGCTAACCTTGTTGTATTAGTAAGTAAGTGATGACTATGTATGACATGCCGACATCAGATACCTAATGCACCGTGTTAAATCTCCAAGGGCGCGACCGTGCGAGCGAGGCGACGGTCATGGTAGGCGCGACCATGATACGGGCTGCTGGCAGCCCTTGGATCTGAGATCGAACGGTCGCATGCTAAGTTGCTGAAAATTTGTAGAATAACACTCCACGATAGGATATTCACCCATATATCTAGAATCATGCCATGCAATCGTTCGATCTCAGATCCAAGGGTTCTTGAAAGCCCGTATCATGGGAGAATGGAAAGCTTCGTATCACGTGTAATTTTCCCGACGTTTGATGTGCGAATGCGCAGATGCATGAAGCCATTTAATTGGGCGTCGAATAGACATGACATCTAATTGGGCCCCCATAGTACTATGCATGAATCCATTTATCCACCAGGCAAGCCACTATCCTGCCATTCGCACACCCCACTCAGCATTTTTACAATCGAAAAACCGCTAGCAGTTCGCTCCTACTCGGCCCTAGATCCCCTTTAACATTACGGTAGTTCATTCCTAGTCGTCCCATCCTTTCACATTACATCAGTTCCACTAATTCCTAACCCTCCTCCCAAATCCGTGGCGTCCCAAATCTCCATGATCCGCGCTGAGTACAAGTTTAGAACCATCACCGGCGATGAGATCAATGTCATCTACACCCATTCTTCCGCGATGGTGAAAGGATGCCTTGCTCGCTTCAGACGCATGTTTGAAAACTAAAATGATGAGTGCGTCGCTGGGCTAGATGTTGAGTACACCACAACCCTGGACAAAGAGAAGAATCTAAAGGAGGAAGAGAAGATGAAGCCCGCATGATCCAGATTTGCGTGCATAACTTGTGCTTGGTCTACTACATATGCCATGCCGACATTGAGTGCGAGGAATTTAAGAAGTTCCTCGCGGGCGGCCTAGTAAAATTCGTTGTTGTAGACTTTACGACCAACAGAAGAGTCCTAGGTCGGATAGGCCTCACTCACTGGTAGAAAAAGGGCCTATAGTCCCGGTTCGTAAGGGCCTTTAGTCCCGGTTCCGGAACCGGGACTAAAGTGTCGGTACTAATACCTCCCCCCTTTAGTCCCGGTTCAATCCAGAATCGGGACTAAAGGCCCTCCATGTGGGCAGTGCGCAGAGCCCAGTCAGGAGACCCTTTGGTCCCGGTTGGTGGCACCAACTGGGACCAATAGGCATCCACGCGTCAGCACTTCTGTGGCTGGGGTTTTTGTTTTTTTTGAAAGGGGGGGGGTTGGGGGTTTTGGGGGGTTAATTTAGGTGTTTCATATATTGTGTTAGCTAGTTATAATTAATAGAGAGAAGTGTCCTCTGTTATGTCCGTGCTTGGTCGACTCTACGTACTATACATACGTATATAGAGAGGACTAGACACGCTAGCTAGCTAGTAAGCAAATGAAGGAAACAGAAGATCGTCATGAACATATATGCATATATACAGAGAGAAGTGATATCGACCACCTCTCCTTCTCCGAGAGATTGGTCGAACAACAAGTTCTCGTATATCTATCTGACACTACCGGCTACATATATACAATAATTATCTCTTACAAATATAATCATACGGACTCAGGGTCCACATAGAATTCTCCGTCTTCAGGGATCACGTGGTCAAGAAAGAATGCCGCCAATTCCTCTTGAATTGCTCGCATGCGAGCTGGTGCTAGGAGTTCATCCCGCTTCCGAAACATCTAATTTGAAGAAGGGGGTCAATACATATATATATATATAAATGAATGAAACTCAACACAAATGATGGTAATAAAATAAAATTGTGAATGTTGTTATTTACGTACTTCATATTGTTCGTTAGAGTACCCGCCCCGCTCACAGGTCGTGTGGCGGATGGACTCACAGATGTAGTATCCACAGAAATCATTCCCTTGTTCCTGCCACAACCACTTTACAAGAAATAGAGGTCAATCAAACTGATAAGCAAGAATGCTAAATGGTATTGATGAAACTAGCGCTTGAATTACTAGGAGATGCGCGGAACATGCTACTATAGTACTTACTTTCGGGTGTCTAAATTCCAGCTCCTTCGGCAGTCCCGGAACTGTTTTGGTGAATTTTCTCCAAACCCTGCCGGACAAAGAAAACAATTACTTGATATCAGGAAATGAACAAAGTTGCTAATATGGTGGATAATGATCGATTTAACTTACTTCTTGAGGATTTCAGTCATGTCCGCATACTCCTTGGGATCTTTTCGTTTAGAGTCCAAGACGGTTACTACTCCCTGCTCAAGCTTAATCTCTAGGAGAATATAGTGGAAACTGCACACACATGCATAACTCATGAATTACATTACTATAACCTTGACTAATATATAAGGGAAACCGAATACGCACAAGAAAGTAACACTCACCTGAAGTTGTAAGGAAAGAGTATTATATCTTTTTTTTGATTTATTACGAACGATCGTAGCAAGCAGGCCTCGGTAGCTGCGGCATGAAGTTTAACCTGAGTTGCATCTATGAGATATGTGTTAATGAACCCAATATCACCGACTTGTCTTTTCTTCAATTCGGCGATCTTCAATCTGCATAATATAGTGAGGATGATTATAAATACATGCAATGAAAGAGCTAAGCTATATAGAGAAACTTAATGACAGAAGTAGTACTACTTACAGACAGTAGCAGGCGACCGTTGTTTTATCGAGGGCCAATTTATTGAAAAACTGATAGAACTCCTCAAATGGAACAGGCAACAGATCAATTCCAACGAGGTCATGCTCCTTTTTAACTTTCACATACAAAGTACTCCTCCCCCCAGAGTCTCTGCAGATTTTCAAGTACCAATCATGCAATCTTCGCATCATCGTTGATAGAGATCTTTCATCTTTGACGAGAGGCTTCCCGTACTCGTATCTTTGTATCTGCACCTCCATGGGTTCATAATGTACTTCGTTGGGCAGGTAATCTGCAAGATTGCTATAACCGGGCACCATCCTCGGATCATTATCGACGTTGTGGCTAGGCACCTTGAGCGCGGGCCATGATTGCTTCGCTTGTTCACCGAGATGGGCAATTTGTTTCCTAGCTCGTCGTTCTTTCAGCCTTTGATCACTGACAGTACTTCCCGACCGCTCCGCTTCGGCAAATTCCTTTCCAATAATGCGGTCATAGTTTCCTTTCGGCGGATCAGACTTCGGTGGTTTTGTCAGGGCAGCCAGAGTGTGCTTCACTTTCACCCGATCTACCTTCTCCTCCGGAGGTGGATGTTTCTTTGTTTTCACTCCTTCAAAGAAGTTCCTCACTTCTTCTCGCGCGATCTCGGCGTTCTCCTCCAGGGTCCTCTCATATGGTAACTTCTCTGGAGTCTCCAGAGAAGGACCGAATCTGTATGTCCTCCCGCCTCTGGTTGTACTGCTAGACGCCGACCGAGCAGACGGAGCGGTTGTCTTCTTTACTTGCTTAAGAGGCGGAGGAGAAGGACTACGATGCGCCGGAGCAGCTGGAGCGGCGGCAGGTCTCTTCCGCCCTTGCTGACGAGGCGGAGAAGGAGGAGGCTGGCTGCTCGGGCGCGTCGGCGCAGGCGGAGAAGGAGGCGGAGTGCCGCCACGCGCCGGAGAAGGAGCCGGCCGAGGGCCCTGATCGTCACTCGCCGGAGGAGGAGGCGGTGGAGGCGGAGTGCCCTGACTCGCCGGAGGAGGAGGAGGAGGCGGTGGCGTCCAGTTCGGAAGGTTGATGAGCTCCTTCCGCCATAGGCATGGAGTCTTCAGAGCAGACCCCAGCCGAGTCTCCCCTTAACCGGTACGGTGGTCAAGCTGGAGGTCCTCAAATCCCTCCGTTATCTCATCCACCATCACCCTAGCATATCCTTCTGGAATTGGCCGGCAGTGAAAGTTGCGCCGGGTTCAGTAGGATAAACAGAGCCAACAGCCGCCTTGACCTTCAAATTCATCCATTGCGTCATAAGGTGGCAATTTTGAGACTCCGTTATAGCATCCACGGGATAGCTGGCAGGAGCCGTCAAGGCATGCTCCAACTGAAGCAGCTCGGTGGAAGCCACACTGCTTCTGCGCTGAGATGGCGGGGTAGCTTTGGGGGAGGCTTCGGCAGTATGTTTGCTGCGATTTGCTTCTCGTTCCTCTATCGCGTCTACCCTTGCTTGCAGCGCCTGTATTTGGGTCTGCCGCACTTTTTTCCTCCTCTCATGGGATTTGTAACCGCCTGCGTCCGGAAACCCAACCTTCCACGGAATGGAGCTTGGCGTGCCTCGTGTCCGTCCAGGGTGCTCAGGATTCCCGAGGGCCATTGTGATCTCGTCCTTCTCTCTGTCTGGAAAGAACGTCCCTTCCTGCGCTGCTTCGATATACTTCTTAATCTTACTGACTGGTATGTCCATTTGATCGTTCGTCCAAATGCACTTCCCTGTTACAGGGTCCAGTGTTCCGCCAGCCCCGAAGAACCAAGTCCGGCAACGGTCTGGCCAGTTAATTGTCTCTGGTTCGATCCCTTTATGAACCAGATCATTCTCAGTCTTGGACCACTTAGGCCGGGCTATGAGGTAGCCACCTGACCCCGTGCGATGGTGAAGCTTCTTCTTCGCAGCATTTTGCTTGTTTGTCGCCGACATCTTCTTACTCTTTTCTGATGTCTTGTGGGCCACAAATGCGGGCCAGTGATCTCTGATCTTCTCATATCTGCCCTTGAATTCTGGTGTCTCATTATTTTCGACAAACTTATTCAGCTCTTTCTTCCACCTCCTGAATAGTTCTGCCATCCTCTTCAGAGCAAAAGACTTGATTAATTTCTCTTTAACAGGGTTCTCTGGATTATCCTCAGGCGGTAGGGTGAAATTTGACTTCAGCTCAGTCCAAAGATCATTTTTCTGCATATCATTGACATAAGACACCTCAGGGTCTTCTGTAGCCGGGTTAAACCATTGCTGGATGCTTATCGGGATCTTGTCCCTAACCAGAACCCCGCACTGAGCAACAAATGCGCTTTTTGTCCGGAGGGGTTCAATAGGTTGGCCGTCGGGCACGATTGCTATGATCTCAAACTTTTCATCCGAGCTCAACTTTTTCTTCGGGCCTCGTCTCTTTACCGAAGTTGTGCTCGATTCGGAGGGTTAGAAAAAAGAACAAAGACTTAATTAATATGTGTACATACCAAAACAATGAATGCATCAATCAGCTAGTCAGCATAGGCTTAACTAATATATATACCTGGCCGGACTCGGTTCGGTCACCGGAGCCGTCATCACGGTCTCCTTCTTGCACCGACATTGGGTCACCGGAGCCGTCCTCATGTTCTTCTTCTTGCACCGGCATTAGGTCACCATAGCCAGCTTGTTCACCCTCTCCTTCCAGACCATCGGTTTCGTTGAGAAACAACGGGATGGCATCACTTCCTTCTGCGATTATGTCCCTCAACAACGCTTCTTTTGTTGCTTCGTCTAGGGCGGTGTCCATAGTTTCTACAAATATTTACAACATGGCAATTATTATTCAAACATGACAGATGGATATATTAGTGCCGAACGTAGAACTAGCTACCTAATCATAGTAAGCTATCGGGAGGGGGTATATATCGACAACGACAACACTACATCTATGTCCCTCGACGACCCTCGTTCCCGATAAAAAAAGAGGAAGAAGAAGAAAAATAAGAGGAGAAGAAAGAATAGAGGAGATCTCCTCTATTCTTTCTTCTCCTCTTTTTTTTTCTTCCTCTTCTTTTTTTATCCTCTTCTTCCTCTCATGTTCGATAGGATCACCGAGGGGTCGGGAGGTTGCCTAGTGTCAAGGGATTCAACAAAACCATGTCTTCATCATTAGGCGAAAGTAACATGTGCATGATGGTACGAAGCTCTTCAAAGTTGTTCTGGAACGGAGTCCCAGATAGGATAATTCGCTTTTTGGTACAAAGTTCAGCAAGAGCCTTCCGAATATCGCTATTTGGAAGGCCTTTGCTGAATTCGTACCAAAAGGCGGATTATTCTATCCGGGACTCCATTCCAGAACAACTTTGCAGAACTTCGTACCAACATGCCCTAGTTACTTCCGGCTAATGATGAAGGCATGGATTTCTTCAATACTTTGACACTAGGAAACCTCTCTCTACTTCCGGCTAATAAGAATAAGAAGAAGAAGAAGAAGAAAAGAAGAAAAAAAAGAGATGAAGAAGAAAGGAATAGTGGAGAAAAGAGAAAATAGAATATATTCTATTTTCTCTTCTTCTCCACTATTCCTTTCTTCTTCTCCTCTTCTTTTTCTTCTTTTTTCTTCTTCTTATTTATTTCTCCTCTTCTTTTCGGTAGAGGAAACCCTAAATAGCTAGCAAGTATCGTGGGTGTGAGATACATGTGGCCTTCAGTGTCGGACACTACATCCACGTCCCACAAGTGACGTGGGCGTCGAAGCCCGCGCCACTTGTGGGATGTGGGTGTAGTGTCCGACACCGACGGTACATGTATCTCACACCGACGATACTTTCTATTTAGGGTTTCTCCTCTACCGCTCCTCGACCTCTCGACGACCCTCGTTCCCGATAAAATAAAGAGGAAGAAGAAGAAGAAAAAAAAAGAGAAGAAAGAATAGAGGAGAATACTTCCTCTTCTTCCTCTCCTCTTCTTCTCCCTCTTCTTCCCCTTCTTCCTTGCCTCTCTCATGAATGTCCGGCGTTCTCGACCCCCCCCCCCACGTGTCGAAGAAAAAAAAGAAGAAGAAAAAAGAGGAGAAGAAGAAAGGAATAGAGGAGAAAAGAGAAAATAGAATATATATTCTATTTTTCTCTTCTTCTCCTCTATTCCTTTCTTCTTCTCCTCTTCTTTTTCCTCTTTTTTCTTCTTCTTATTTATTTCTCCTCTTCTTTTCGTTAGAGGAAACCCTAAATAGCTAGCAAGTATCATGGGTGTGAGATACATGTGGCCTTCGGTGTCGGACAGTACATACACGTCCCACAAGTGACGTGGGCGTCGAAGCCCGCGCCACTTGTGGGATGTGGGTGTAGTGTCCGACACCGACGGTACATGTATCTCACACCGACGATACTTTCTATTTAGGGTTTCTCCTCTACCGCTCCTCGACCTCTCGACGACCCTCGTTCCTGAAAAAATAAAGAGGAAGAAGAAGAAGAAAAAAGAAGAGAGGAAAGAATAGAGGAGAAGACTTCCTCTTCTTCCTCTCCTCTTCTTCTCCCTCTTCTTCCCCTTCTTCCTCGCCTCTCTCATGAATGTCCGGCGTTCTCGACCCCCCCCCACCCTCGACCCCTAGGCGATCGTCGACCCCTCCCGATAAAAAAAAGATGAAGAAGAAGAAAAAAAAGAGGAGAAGAAAGAATAGAGGAGAAGCTCCTCTATTCTTTCTTCTCCTGTTTTTTTTCTTCTTCCTCTTCTTTTTTATCCTCTTCTTCCTCTCATTTTCAACAACCCTCGACCCGATAACATTTTTTTCCCCGATAACATTTTTTTCTCCGAGATAGTTAGTGTTCCCGAGTGAACCAGAGGGGGACATTTTTTTCTACAAATGTTCTATATACATACATCCATCGATATCATTCCATACATACATATACATCTACATTATATATGAACAAAAAAATATCAAAATTCATCATACATACATACATGTACAGTATATATGAACAAAAATTATAAACTTTCTCCCCAACTCATACATACATACATACATCTACATCATATCAATATTTTGCAAATTAAGGAGCAGGGAAGGAAGGAAGGGGGGAGGATGGGGCGGTAGCTACCTCTCCCGGAGGGATCGCGGAGGAGATGCGGGCGGCCGGCGTCGGGGGCGACGGCGACGAGGACGGGCTCGGGGTCGGCGAGGGCGAGGGCGACGGCGGGGCGCGCTCGGCGGTGGCGGACGGGCTCGGCGGCGCAGGGGGTGCTCGGGGGCGGTGGACGGGCGGCCGGCGACAACGGCGAGGCAGGGCGCGCTCGGGGGCGGGGCAGGGGCAACGGCGGCGACGGCAAGGTGAGCACAGGGGCAGCCTAGCGGCGACGTCGGGGCGGGATCGAAGAAACTGAACCAAAATTTTCACAAGTGTGGCTTATATAGACGGAGCATTGGTCCCGGTTGGTGGCACAAACCGGGACTAATGCCCCCTTTAGTCCTGGTTGGTTCCACGAACCGGGACCAAAGGCCAATTTTCAGCAGCCCAAAGGGCGGGAAGCGGTGGCCTTTGGTCCCGGTTGGTGGAACCAACCGGGACTAAAGGGGGGCATTGGTCACGGTTGGTGCCACGAACCGGGACCAATGCCCCCTTTAGTCCCGGTTGGTGCCACCAACCGGGACCAATGGCCTTTGCTGCCCCGAGCCCAAAAGTTTAGTCCCACATCGCTAGCTGAAGGGCGCCGGCACTGGTTTATAAGCGCTGGTGTTCCTACCCATTCCAGCTCCTCTCTAATGCAGGCTTTCGGGCCTAAACATGCTACTGCCTGTGGGCCTATTGGGCCTTCTGCGGGCCTGAATCCTGGCCCATGTAGGGTTTCTAGTCATATTCAGGCCGTGGAGGCCCAGTAGGAGGCATTTTTTGGTTTTTTCTTTTTTATTTCTATATTTTTTTGGTTTTTTATTTTTTTATTTCTACTTAAAACTAAATACTTACAGTTTTTTTAGTGATTTCTTTTTGCTTTTAGGTCACAAAAATTATAAACTTTCTATTAGTGCCATTAGTTTTAAATTTTAAATAGTTTAAATTTGAATTTTTAAAAATTTGTGTGAATCACTAGTTTATGAATAACTTTACTATAAAAATAGAATTTTTTTTCTATTTATTTTGTATTTCTACTTACAACTAAATACTTACAGTTTTTTAGTGATTTCTTTTTGCTTTTAGGTCACAAAAATTATAAACTTTCTGTTAGTGCCATTAGTTTTAAATTTTAAATAGTTTAAATTTGAATTTTTAAAAATTTGTGTGAATCACTAGTTTATGAATAACTTTACTATAAAATTAGAAAATTTTTCTTCTTTGCTATTTATTTTTTATTTATACTTACAATTAAATACTTATAGTTTGATTTTAGGTCACAAAAATTATATTCTTTTTGCTATTGAAGAATATTATAGTTTTATTTTAGTTGATCATAACATAATATTTTAATTGATTGTTTTTATTTTCATAATAGTTTTGTAGTTTATTCTGTTTGCTATTAATTCATTCTTTGAGCTAAATGACTCTGAAATTGGAAAGCATTTCAAAATGAACTCTGAAAAGGTTGAAAGTTGGCATGGTATCATCATTTCACCGACATAGCATGTTCCAAAAAGTAGAGAGGGTTACGACAAAAACTTGATGCACTTCGTGTACAAAATGGACAATCACTTTCGAAGTATCAAAGTTTGAAACCATAAGACATGAAAGCATTTCAAATGAACTCTGAAAAAGTTGAAAGTTGGGATGGTATCATAATTTCACCCACATAGCATGTGCATGTACAAAACGGACAATGGTAGCATGTTCGTCTGTTACAAATTTGGCATGGTATCATCATAATAGTTGCGGGAGAAAGTCTTCACTTTTTCTTCGCTTGTGTCATTTGCTTATTGCGCCGTAACCATGGATAATCTTCATTGTTTATCAGGATGCTTGGGTCAGCCTTGACATTGAAGGGAGGAATTTCATGAAACTTTTCATAATCTTCAGACATGTCTGTCTTGCCGTCCACTCCCAGGATGTCCCTTTTTCCTGAAAGAACTATGTGGCGCTTTGGCTCATCGTATGATGTATTCGCTTCCTTATCTTTTCTTTTTCACGGTTTGGTAGACATGTCCTTCACATAGATAACCTGTGCCACATCATTGGCTAGGACGAACGGTTCGTCAGTGTACCCAAGATTTTTCAGAACCACTGTTGTCATTCCGTACTGTGGGTCTACCTGTACCCCGCCGCCTAACAGATTGACCCATTTGCACTTAAACAAAGGGACCTTAAAATCAGGTCCGTAGTCAAGTTCCCATATGTCCACTATGTAACCATAATATGTGTCCTTTCCGCTCTCGGTTGCTGCATCAACGCGGACACCGCTGTTTTGGTTGGTACTCTTTTGATCTTGGGCGATCGTGTAAAATGTATTCCCATTTATCTCATATCCTTTGTAAGTCAATACAGTCAAAGATGGTCCCCTGGACAACAAGTACAACTCATCACAAACAGTGTTGTCACCTCTGAGACGTGTTTCCAACCAACTGCTAAAAGTCCTGATGTGTTCACATGTAATCCAGTCGTCGCACTGCTCCGGGTGTTTGGAGCGCAGACTGTTCTTGTGTTCATCGACATACGGGGTCACCAAGGTAGAGTTCTGTAGAACTGTGTCGTGTGCTTGAGACCAAGAATATCCGTCCCTGCATATTATTGAGTCTCTCCCAAGAGTGCCTTTTCCAGTCAGTCTCCCCTCATACCGCGATTTAGGGAGACCTATCTTGTTAAGGCCATACATTCCTTGGGTCCTTTGCAAACTCATCCCAGTACTTTCTCTCGATTTTTCTCCACTGCGACCCGTCAGCGGGTGCTCTCAACTTCCCATCTTTCTTTCGGTTCTCACTGTGCCATCGCATCAACTTGGCATGCTCTTCGTTTCTGAACAGACGTTTCAACCATGGTATTATAGGAGCATACCACATCACCTTCGCAGGAACCCTCTTCCTGAGGGGCTCGCCGTCAACATCATCAGGGTCATCTCGTCTGATCTTATACCGCAACGCACCGCATACCGGGCATGCGTTCAGATCCTTGTATGCACCGCGGTAGAGGATGCAGTCATTAGGGCATGCATGTATCTTCTCCACCTCCAATCCTAGAGGGCATACGACCTTCTTTGCTGCGTATGTACTGTCGGGCAATTCGTTATCCTTTGGAAGCTTCTTCTTCAATATTTTCAGTAGCTTCTCAAATCCTTTGTCAGCCACAGCATTCTCTGCCTTCCACTGCAGCAATTCCAGTACGGCACCGAGCTTTGTGTTGCCATCTTCGCAATTGGGGTATAACCATTTTTTGTGATCCTCTAACATGCGATCGAACTTCAGCTTCTCCTTTTGACTAATGCATTGCGTCCTTGCATCGACAATGACCCGGCGGAGATCATCATCATCGGGCACATCGTCTGGTTCCTCTTGATCTTCAGCAGCTTCACCCGTGGCAGCATCATTGGGCACATCGTTTGGTTCCTCTTGATCTTCACCAGCTCCCGCCGTTGCAGCATCACCGTATTCAGGGGGCAGATAGTTGTCATCGTACTCTTCTTCTTCGCCGTCTTCCATCATAACCCCTATTTCTCCCTGCCTCGTCCAAACATTATAGTGTGGCATGAAACCCTTGTAAAGCAGGTGGGAGTGAAGGATTTTCCGGTTAGAGTAAGACCTCCGCTTGTTTGCCTCAGCCGCATCGAGAAACTCATGCACGCCCTTAATGTACTCGTGGGTGTGTCTGTCACTGTACATCCATTGCCGGTTCATCTGCGTGCATTATATATAATTAAGTGTCCAAATTAATAGAAATTCATCATCACATTAAAACCAAAGTGCATACATAGTTCTCATCTAACAACATATAGCTCTCCAGAGCATCTAATTAATTAAACCATACATTGAAACTATGTAAAACATTTCAATGCGAAGACAAATGCGATCATAATCGCAACCAAGGTAACAATTGATCCAACGGCATAATGATACCAAGCCTTGGTATGAATGGCATATTTTCTAATCTTTCTAATCTTCAAGCGCATTGCATCCATCTTGATCTTGTGATCATCGACGACATCCGCAACATGCAACTCCAATATCATCTTCTCCTCCTCAATTTTTTTTATTTTTTCCTTCAACAAATTGTTTTCTTCTTCAACTAAATTTAACCTCTCGACAATAGGGTCGGTTGGCATTTCCGATTCACATACATCCTAGATAAATAAAATCTATGTCACGTTGGTCGGTATAATTTTCATAAACAATAAATGAACCAATAGTTATAAAGATAATATACATATCAAATCCGAATCATAGACAGGACGAGGGCCGACGGGGGCGGATACCAAAACCATCGCACTATATAAGATGCAATAATAAATGTAAGAAAATGATACAAGTATATATCTAAACATACAAGTAAGAATATTTTTCCTTTCAGAAAGAAGATAAGAACAAGAGGCTCACCACGGTGGTGTCGGTGATGAGATCGGCGCGGGTGATCGACGGCGGTGAAGACGGGGACGGGGCGTGACGGACCGCTAAATCTAGACAAATCTCGAGGAAAATGGAGCTTGGAGGTCGATCTTCGAGAGGAGAAAGCTTAAGTAGTGTGGCTCGGGCATTCCATCGAACACCTCATGTGCATAGGAGGTGAGCTAGAGCACCACAAAGCCCTCTCCCCCTCAGCCAGAAAAAACAGAGCACTGTACTCTGCTCTTGCGCGAGGGGGTATATATAGGCACCTCATTGGTCCCGGTTGGTGGCATGAACCGGGACTAAAGGGGAGCCTTTGGTCCCGGTTCAAGCCACCAACCGGGACCAATGGTGGTGGGCCAGGAGCGAGGCCCATTGGTCCCGGTTCGTCCCACGAACCGGGACCAAAAGGTCCAGACGAACCGGGACCAATGGCCCACGTCGCCCGGCTGGTCCCCTGGGCTCACGAACCGGGACCAATGCCCACATTGGTCCCGGTTCTACACTGAACCGGGACTAATGGGCTGAGCCGGCCTGGACCATAGCCCTGTTTTCTACTAGTGACTGTAGGTGAGCCCTTCGACCTCTAGAAGAATAGGTTGGTGCCCTCCCGTGATCAGCCTTCAATGCTGACCCTAGCAGGAGCCATGGTTCATCCTTCGTACGACAAACTGAAGAAACCTCCTCCCAAGTTTCTGAAGGAAATATGCCCTAGAGGCAATAATAAAGTTATTATTTATTTCCTTATTTCATGATAAATGTTTATTATTCATGCTAGAATTGTATTAACCGGAAACATAATACATGTGTGAATACATAGACAAACAGAGTGTCACTAGTATGCCTCTACTTGACTAGCTCGTTGAATCAAAGATGGTTAAGTTTCCTAGCCATAGACATGAGTTGTCATTTGATTAATGGTGTCACATCATTAGAGAATGATGTGATTGACTAGACCCATTCTATTAGCATAGCACTTGATCGTTTAGTTTGTTGCTATTGCTTTCTTCATGACTTATACATCTTCCTATGACTATGAGATTATGCAACTCCCGTTTGCCGGAGGAACACTTTGTGTGCTACCAAACGTCACAACGTAACTGGGTTATTATAAAGGTGCTCTACAGGTGTCTCCAAAGGTACTTGTTGGTTTGGAATATTTCGAGATTAGGATTTGTCACTCCGATTGTTGGAGAGGTATCTCTGGGCCCTCTCGGTAATGCACATCACTTAAGCCTTGCAAGCATTGCAACTAATGAGTTAGTTGCAGGATGATGTATTATGGAATGAGTTATGAGACTTGACGGTAACAAGATTGAACTAGGTATTGAGATACCGACGAAGAAATCTCAGGCAAGTAACATACCGATGACAAAGGGAACAACGTATGTTGTTATGTGGTCTAACCGATAAAGATCTTCATAGAATATGTAGGAGCCAATATGGGCATCCAGGTCCCGCTATTGGTTATTGACGAGGTATCTCGGTCATGTCTACATAGTTCTCGAACCCGTAGGGTCCGCACGCTTAACGTTTGTTGACGATATAGTACTATGAGTTATGTATGTTGGTGACTTAATGTTGTTCGGAGTTCCGGATAAGATCACGGACATGACGAGGCACTCCGGAATGGTCTGGAGATAAAGATTGATATGTGGGATAATAGTGTTTGGACTCCGGAAGGGTTCCGGAGTTCACCGGAAGGGGTTCCGGATGTTTTCCGAAATGTTTGCGTACGAGAACACTTTATTTGGGCCAAAGGGGAAAGCCCACAAGGTTTTTGGAAAGCGCAAAAGGAATTTTTGCGGAGTCCAGGGCCAGACGCCAGGGGTCCCTGGCATCTGGGTCTAGAGGCCGGGAACCCTGGCGTCTGGCCCTGGAGTCCGAGAAAGACTCTTGCCTTTCGGGTGAAACCGACTTTGTGGAGGCTTTTACTCCAAGTTTCGACCCCAAGGCTCAAAATATAAATAGAGGGGTAGGGCTAGCACCCAAGACAGATCAAGAAACACCAAGCCGAGTGCCGGCAACCCCGTCTCCTCTAGTTTATCCTCCGTCATAGTTTTCGTAGTGCTTAGGCGAAGCCATGCGGAGATTGTTCTTCACCAACACTGTCACCATGCCATCGTGCTGCCGGAACTCATCTACTACTTCGCCCCTCTTGCTGAATCATGAAGGCGAGGACGTCACCGAGCCGAACGTGTGCAGAACTCGGAGGCGCCGTGCTTTCGGTACTTGGATCGGTCGGATTGTGAAGATGTACGACTACATCAACTGCTTTGATATAACACTTCCGCGAATGGTCTACGACGGTATGTAGACAACACTCTCCCCTCTCGCTGCTATGCATCACCATGATCCTGCATGTGCGTAGGAATTTTTTTGAAATTACTACGTTCCCCAACAGTGGCATCCGAGCCAGGTTTTATGCGTAGATGTCATATTGACGAGTAGAACACAAGTGAGTTGTGGGCGATATAAGTCATACTGCTTACCAGCATGTCATACTTTGGTTTGGCGGTATTGTTGGATGAAGCGGCCTGGACTGACATTACGCGTACGCTTACGCGAGAGTGGTTCTACCGACGTGCTTTGCACCCAGGTGGCTGGTGGGTGTCAGTTTCTCCAACTTTAGTTCAACCGAGTGTGGCTACGCCCGGTCCTTGCGAAGGTTAAAACAACACCAACTTGACAAACTATCGTTGTGGTTTTGATGCGTAGGTAAGAACGGTTCTTGCTAAGCTCAGTAGCAGCCACGTAAAACTTGCAACAACAAAGTAGAGGACGTCTAACTTCTTTTTGCAGGGCATGTTGAGATGTGATATGGTCAAGACATGATGCTAAATTTTATTGTATGCGATGATCATGTTTTGTAACTGAGTTATCGGCAACTGGCAAGAGCCATATGGTTGTCGCTTTATTGTATGCAATGCAGTCGCCATGTAATGCTTTACTTTATCACTAAGCGGTAGCGATAGTCGTACAAGCATAAGATTGGAGAGACGACAACGATGCTACGATGGAGATCAAGGTGTCGCGCCGGTGACGATGGTGATCATGACGGTGCTTCGGAGATGGAGATCACAAGCACAAGATGATGATGGCCATATCATATCACTTATATTGATTGCATGTGATGTTTATCTTTTATGCATCTTCTTTTGCTTTGATTGATGGTAGCATTATAAGATGATCTCTCACTAAATTTCATGATAAAAGTGTTCTCCCTGAGTATGCACCGTTGCCAAAGTTCGTCGTGCCTAGACACCACGTGATGATCGGGTGTGATAAGCTCTACGTCCATCTACAACGGGTGCAAGCCAGTTTTGCACACGCAGAATACTCAGGTTAACTTGATGAGCCTAGCATATGCAGATATGGCCGCTCAACACTGAGACCGAAAGATCGAGCGTGAATCATATAGTAGATATGATCAACATAGTGTTGTTCACCATTGAAAACTACTCCATTTCACGTGATGATCGGTTATGGTTTAGTTGATTTGGTCACGTGATCACTTAGATGATTAGAGGGATGTCTATCTAAGTGGGAGTTCTTAAGTAATATGATTAAATTGAACTTTAATTTATCATGAACTTAGTCCTGGTAGTATTAGCATATCTATGTTGTAGATCAATAGCTCGCGTTAAGCTCCCCTGTTTTATTTTTGATATATTCCTAGAGAAAACTAAGTTGAAAGATGTTAGTAGCAATGATGCGGATTGGATCCGTGATCTGAGGATTATCCTCGTTGCTACATAGAATAATTATGTCCTTGATGCACCGCTAGGTGACGGACCTATTGCAGGAGCATATGCAGATGTCATGAATGTTTGGCGAAGCTCGGTATGATGACTACTTGATAGTTTGGTGCACCATGATTAACGGCTCAGAATCGGGACTTCAAAGACGTTTTGAACGTCATGGACCATATGAGATGTTCTAGGAGTTGAAGTTAATATTTCAAGCAAATACCCAAGTTGAGAGATATGAAGTCTCCAACAAGTTCTATAGCTAAGAGATGGAGGAGAATAGCTCAAGCAGTGAGCATGTGCTCAGATTGTCTGGGTACTACAATCGCTTGAATCAAGTGGGAGTTAATCTTCCAGATAAAATAGTGATTGACAGAATTCTCTAGTCACCATCACCAAGTTAGTAGAACTTCGTGATAAACTATAATATGCAAGGGATGACATAAACAATTCCCAAGCTCTTCGCGATGCTAAATCAGCGAAGGTAGAAATCAAGAAAAACATCAAGTGTTGATGGTTGACAAGACCACTAGTTTCAAGAGAAACAACAAAGGGAAGAAGGGGAACTTCAAGAAGAACGACAAGCAAGTTGCTGCTCAAGTGAAGAAGCCCAAGTCTGGACCTAAGCCTCAGACTAAGTGCTTCTACTGCAAAGAACTGGTCACTGGAAAAGGAACTGCCCCAAGTATTGGGCGGATAAGAAGGATGGCAAAGTGAACAAGCTATATTTGATATACATGTTATTAATGTGTACTTTACTAGTGTTTATAGCAACCCCTCGGTATTTGATACTGGTTCAGTTGCTAAGAATATTAACTCGAAATGGGAGTTGCAGAATGAACAGAGACTAGTTAAGGGTGAAGTGACGACGTGTACTGGAAATGGTTTCAAGATTGATATGATCATCATTGCACACTCCCTATACTTTCGGGATTAGTGTTAAACCTAAATAAATGTTATTTAGTGTTTGCGTTGAGCATGAATATGATTGGATCATGTTTATTGCAATACGGTTATTCATGTAAGTTAGAGAATAATTGTTGTTCTGTTTACATGAATAAGACCTTCTATGGTCATACACCCAATGAAAATGGTTTGTTGGATCTCAATTGTGGTGATACACATTTCATAATATTGAAGCCAAAAGATGCAAAGTTAATAATGACAGTGCAACTTATTTGTGGCACTGCCGTTTAGGTCATATTGGTGTAAAGCGCATGAAGAAAATCCATGCTGATGGGCTTTTGGAATCACTTGATTATGAATCAGTTGATGCTTGCGAACCATGCCTCATGGGCATGATGACTAAGACTCCATTCTCCGGAACAATGGAGCGAGCAACAAATTTGTTGGAAATCATACATACTAATGTATGTGGTCCGATGAATATTGAGGCTCGCGGCAGGTATCATTATTTTCTGATCTTCACAGATGATTTGAGCAGATATGCATATATCTACTTGATGAAACACAAGTCTGAAACATTGGAAAAGTTCAAAGAATTTCAGAGTGAAGTACAGAATCATTGTAACAAAAATAAAAGTTTCCACGATATGATCGCAAAAGTAAAATATTTGAGTTACGAGTTTGGCCTTCAGTTAAAACAATGTGAAATAGTTTCACTACTCACGCCACCAGGAACACCACAGTGTAATGGTTTGTCCGAACGTCGTAACCGTACTTTATTAGATATAGTGCGATCTATGATGTCTCTTACTGATTTACCACTATCATTTTTGGGGTTATGCATTAGAGACAGCAACATTCACGTTAAATAGGGCACCATCTAAATCCGTTGAGACGACACCATATGAACTATGGTTTGGCAAAAAACCTAAGCTGTCGTTTCTTAAAGTTCGAGGTTGCAATGCTTATGTGAAAAAGTTCGAACCTGATAAGCTCAAACCCAAATCGGAGGAGTGCGTCTTCATAGGATACCCAAAAGAAAATGTTGGGTACACCTTCTATCTCAGATACGAAGGCAAGATATTCATTGCTGAGAATGGATCCTTTCTAGAGAAGGAGTTTCTCTCGAAAGAAGTGAGTGGGAGGAAAGTAGAACTTGATGAGGTAACTGTTCCTGCTCCCTTATTGGAAAGTTGTTCATCACAGAAATCTGTTCCTATGACTACTACACCAATTAGTGAGGAAGCTAATGATGATGATCATGTAGCTTCAGATCAAGTTACTACCAAACCTCGTAGGTAAACTAGAGTGAGATCCGCACCAGAGTGTTACAGTAATCCGGTTCTGGAGGTCATGTTACTTGACCATGACGAACCTACGAACTATGAGGAAGCGATGATGAGCCCAGATTCCGCGAAATGGCTTGAGGCCATGAAATCTGAGATGATATCCATGTATGAGTACAAAGTATGGACTTAGATTGACTTGCCCAATGATCGGAGAGCCATTGAGATTAAATGGATCTTCAAAAGGAAGATGGATGCTGAGAGTAGTGTTACTATCTACAAAGCTAGAATTGTCGCAAAAAGGTTTTTGACAAGTTCAAGGTGTTGACTACGATGAGAGTTTCTCACTCGTATCTATGCTTAAGTCTGTCCGAATCATGTTAGCAATTGGCGCATTTTATGAAATCTGGCAAATGGATAAACAAAACTGCATTCCCTAATGGATTAATTAAAGAAGAGTTGTATATGATGCAACCAGAAGGTTTTGTCAATCCTAAAGGTACTAACAAAATATGCAAGCTCCAGCGATCCATCTATGGACTGGTGCAAGCATCTCGGAGTTGGAATATACGCTTTGATAAGTTGATCAAAGCATATAGTTTTATACAGACTTGCGGTGAAGCCTGTATTTACAAGAAAGTGAGTGGGAGCACTACAACATTTCTGATAAGTATATGTGAATGACATATTGTTGATCAGAGATAATGTAGAATTTTTCTGCAAAGCATAAAGGAATGTTTGAAAGGAGTTTTTCAAAGAAAGACCTCGGTAAAACTGCTTACATATTGGGCATCAAGATCTATAGAAATAGATCAAGACGCTTGATGAGTTTTTCAATGAGTACAAACCTTGACAAGATTTTGAAGTACTTCAAAATGGAACAGTCAAAGAAGGAGTTCTTGCCTGTCTTACAAGGTGTGAAGTTGAGTAAGACTCAAAACCCGACCACGGCAGAAGATAGAGAGAGAATGCAAGTCATTCCCTATGCCTCAACCATAGGTTCTATAAAGTATGCGATGCTGTGTACCAGACCTATTGTATACCCTGCCCTGAGTTTGGCAAGGGAGTACAATAGTGATCTAGGAGTAGATCACGGGACATTGGTCAAAATTATCCTTAGTGGAGTAAGGATATGTTTCTCGATTATGGAGGTGACAAAAGCTTCGTCGTAAAGGGTTACGTCGATGCAAGTTTTGACACTGATCCAGATGACTCAAAGTCTCAATCTGGATACATATTGAAAGTGGGAGCAATTAGCTAGAGTAGCTCCGTGCAGATCATTGTTGACATATAAATTTGCAAAATACACACGGATCTGAATGTGGCAAACCCATTGACTAAACTTACCTCACAAGCAAAACATGATCACATCTTAGTACTCTTTGGGTATTAATCACATAGCGATGTGAACTAGATTATTGACTCTAGTAAACCCTTTGGGTGTTGGTCACATGACGATGTGAACTGTGGGTGTTAATCACATGGTGATGTGAACTATTGATGTTAAATCACATGGCAATGTGAAATAGATTATTGACTCTAGTGCATGTGGGAGACTGAAGGAAATATGCCCTAGAGGCAATAATAAAGTTATTATTTATTTCCTTATTTCATGATAAATGTTTATTATTCATGCTAGAATTGTATTAACCGGAAACATAATACATGTGTGAATACATAGAAAAACAGAGTGTCACTAGTATGCCTTGATGTCTACTACACAACCTTCTTCTTGTAGACGTTGTTGGGCCTCCAAGTGCAGAGGTTTGTAGGACAGTAGAAAATTTGCCTCAAGTGGATGACCTAAGGTTTATCAATCCGTAGAGGCGTAGGATGAAGATGGTCTCTCTCAAGCAACCCTGCAACCAAATAACAAAGAGTCTCTTGTGTTCCCAACACACCCAATACAATGGTAAATTGTATAAGTGCACTAGTTCGGCGAAGAGATGGTGATACAAGTGGTATATGGATAGTAGATATGGGTATTTGTAATATGAAAATATAAAAACAGCAAGGTAACTAATGATAAAAGTGAGTGTAAAAAGGTATTGCAATGCGTTGAAACAAGGCCTAGGGTTCATATTATTGCTAGTGCAAGTTCCCTCAACAATACTAACATAATTGGATCACATAATTATCCCTTAACATGCAACAAAGAGTCACTCCAAAGTCATTAATAGCGGAGAACGAACAAAGAGATTATGGTAGGGTACGAAACCACCTCAAAGTTATTCTATCCAATCAATCCGTTGGGCTATTCCTATAAGTGTCACAAACAGCCCCAGAGTTCGTACTAGAATGCCACCTTAAGACACAAACCATCCAAAACACTAATGTCACCTAGATACTCCAATGTCACCTCAAGTATCCGTGGTTATGATTATACGATATGCATCACACAATCTCAGATTCATCTATTCAACCAACACATAGGGCCTCAAAGAGTGCCCCAATGTTTCTACCGGAGAGTCAAGACAAAAACATGTGCCAACCCCTATGCATAGGTTCATGGGCGGAACCCACAAGTTGATCAGCAAAACATACATCAAGTGGATCAATAGAATACCCCATTGTCACCACGGGTATCCCACACAAGACATACATCAAGTGTTATCAAATCCTTAATGACTCAATCCGATAAGATAACTTCAAAGGGAAAACTTAATCCATTACAAGAGAGTAGAGGGGGAGAAACATCATAGGATCCAAATATAATAGCAAAGCTCGCGATACATCAAGATTATATCATCTCAAGAACACGAGAGAGAGAGAGAGAGAGATCAAACACATAGCTACTGGTACATACCCTCAGCCTCGAGGGAGAACTACTCCCTCCTCATCATGGAGAGGACCGGGATGATGAAGATGGCCACCTAAGAGGGATTGCCCCCTCCGGCAGGGGGCCGGAACGGGTCTAGATTGGTTTTCGGTGGCTACGGAGGCTTCTGGCAGAACCCCTGATCTATTGTGCTCTCGGATGTTTTTAGGGTATATGGAGATATATAGGCGGAAGAAATACGTCAGGGGGGCCACGAGGACTCTGTTTGGTTTTCCTTTTCTGCGATATTCTAAAACAAGGTAAAAACAGAAACTGGCACTGGGCTCTGGGTTAATAAGTTAGTCCCAAAAATGGTATAAAAGTGTATAATAAAGCCCATAAACATCCTAAACAGTAGATAATATAGCATGGAGCAATCAAAAATTATAGATACATTGGACACGTATCAGCATCCCCAAGCTTAATTCCTGCTCGTCCTCGAGTAGGTAAATGATAAAAACAGAATTTTTGATGCGGAGTGCTACTTGGCATAATTTTAATGTAATTCTTCTTAATTGTGGCATGAATATTCAGATTCGAAAGATTCAAGATAAAAGTTCATATTGACATAAAAATAATAATACTTCAAGCATACTAACTAAGCAATTATGTCTTCTCAAAATAACATGGCCAAAGAAAGTTCATCCCTACAAAATCATATAGTTTAGTCATGTTTCATTTTCGTCACACAAGAATGCTCTCATCATGCACAACCCCGATGACAAGCCAAGCAATTGTTTCATACTTTAGTAATCTCAAACCTATAAACTTTCATGCAATATATGAGCGCGATGTTGGGGATCGTAGTAGAAATTTAAAATTTTCTACGCATCACCAAGATCAATCTATGGAGTAATCTAGCAACGAGGAGAAGGAGAGTGCATCTACATACCCTTGTAGATCGCTAAGCGGAAGCGTTGCAAGAACGCGGATGATGGAGTCGTACTCGTAGCGATTCAGTCGCGGTTGATTCCGATCTAAGCGCCGAACAACGACGCCTCCGCGTTCAACACACGTGCAGCCCGGTGATGTCTCCTACGCCTTGATCCAGCAAGGGGAGAAGGAGAGGTTGGGGAAGACTCCATCCAGCAGCAGCACAACGGCGTGGTGGTGGTGGAGGAGCGTGGGACTCCCGCAGGGCTTCGCCAAGCACTACGAGAGACGAGGAGGGAGAGGGGTAGGGCTGCGCCAACAGGGTAAGAACTTCGTGTGTTGGGCTTCCCCTTTGCCTCCACTATATATAGGGGGAGAGGGAGGGCTGCGCCCCCACCTAGGGTTCCCACCCCAAGGGGTGCGGCAGCCCTAGATCCCATCTAGGGTGGCGGCCACAAGGGGGAGAGGGGGAGGCGCCCCTGGGGTGGGCCTTAGGGCCCATCTGCCCTAGGGTTTGCCCCCCTCCCCTCTAGGAGGCACCTTGGGCCTTGGTGGGAGGCGCCCCAGCCCACCTAGGGGCTTGTCCCTTCCCACTATTGGCCCATGTAGGCCTCCAGGGCCCGTGGCCCCTCCGGATGGACCCCCGGACCCCTCCGGTGGTCCCGGTACACTACCGGTGATGCCCGGAACACTTCCGGTGGCCAAAACCATACTTCCTATATATCAATCTTTACCTATGGACCATTTCGGAACTTCTCATGATGTCCGGGATCTCATCCGAGACTCCGAACAACATTAGGTAACCGCGTACATACTTTCCCTATAACCCTAGCGTTATCGAACCTTAAGTGTGTAGACCCTACGGGTTTGGGAGTCATACAGACATGGCCGAGACAACTCTCTGGTCAATAACCAACAGCGGGATCTGGATCAACATGTTGGCTCCCACATGCTCCACGATGATCTCATTGGATGAACCACGATGTCAAGGATTCAATCAATCCCATATACAATTCCCTTTGTCTATCGGTACGATACTTGCCCGAGATTCGGTCGTCGGTATCCCGATACCTTGTTTAATCTCGTTACCGGCAAGTCTGTTTACTCGTTCCATAACACATCGTCCTGTGATCAACTCCTTGGTCACATTGTGCACATTATGATGATGTCCTACCGAGTGGGCCCAGAGATACCTCTCCGTTTACACGGAGTGACAAATCCTAGTCTCGATTCGTGCCAACCCAACAGACACTTTCAGAGATACCTGTAGTGCACCTTTATATCCACCCAGTTACGTTGTGACGTTTGGCACACCGAAAGCACTCCTACGGTATCCAGGAGTTGCACAATCTCATGGTCTAAGGAAATGATACTTGACATTAGAAAAGCTTTAGCATACGAACTACACGAGCTTTGTGCTAGGCTTAGGATTGGGTCTTGTCTATCACATCATTCTCCTAATGATGTGATCCCGTTATCAATGACATCCAATGTCCATGGTCAGGAAACCGTAACCATCTATTGATCAACGAGCTAGTCAACTAGAGGCTTACCAGGGACATGGTGTTGTCTATGTGTCCACACATGTATCTGAGTTTCCTATCAATACAATTCTAGCATGGATAATAAACGATTATTATGAACAATGAAATATAATAAAATAATAACTAATTTATTATTGCCTCTAGGGCATATTTCCAACAGTCTCCCACTTGCACTAGAGTTAATAATCTAGTTCACATCGCCATGTGATTAGCACTCATAGGTCAGATCGCCATGTGACCAACATCCAAAGAGTTTACTAGAGTCACTAATCTAGTTCACATCACTATGTGATTAACACTCAATGAGTTCTGGGTTTGATCATGTTATGCTTGTGAGAGAGGTTGTAGTCAACGGGTCTGCCATATTCAGATCCCTATGTATTTCGCAAAACTTTATGTCATATTGTAGATGCTGCTACCACGTTCCACTTGGAGCTATTCCAAATTGTTGCTCCATTATACATATCCGGTATCTCTACTCAGAGCTATCCGGATAGGTGTTAAGCTTGCATCGACATAACTCTTTACGTCGAACTCTTCATCACCTCCATATCCGAGAAACATTTCCTTATTCCTCTAAGGATAATTTTGACCGCTATCTGGTGATCTACTCTTAGATCACCTTTGTACCCTCTTGCCAGACATGTGGCAAGGCACACATCTGGTGCGGTACTCAGCATGGCATACCGTATAGAGCCTATGACAAAAGCATAGGGGACGACCTTCGTCCTTCCTCTTTCTTCTGCCGTGGTCAATCTTTGAGTCTTACTCAACTTCACACCTTACAACTCAGGTAAGAACCCCTTCTTTGACTGATCTATTTTGAACTCCTTCAAAAACATGTCAAGGTGTGCGTTCTTTGAAAGTATCATCGGGCGTCTTGATCTATTTCTATAGATCTTGATGCCCAATATGTAAGCAGCTTTATCCAGGTCTTCCTTTGAAAATCACTCTTCAAACAACCGTTTATGCTTTCCAGAAATTCTACATTATTTCGAATCAACAATATGTCATCCACATATACTTATCAGAAATGTTGTAGTGCTCCCACTCACTTTCTTGTAAATACAAGTTTCTAGCAAACATTTTATAAACCTATAAGCTTTGATCACTCCATCAAAGCATATATTCCGACTCCGAGATGCTTGCTCTAGTCCATAGAAGGATCGCTGGAGCCAGCATACCTTTTAGCATCCTTAGGATCGACAAAACTTTGATTGTATCACATACAACTCTTTCTTACGAAAACTGGTAAGAAAACTTGTTTTTGACATCCATCTGTAAGATTTCATAATCGAAAAATACAACTAATGCTAACATGATTCCGACGGACTTAAGCATCACTACGGGTGAGAAATTCTCATTGTAGTCAACTCCTTGAACTTGTGAAAAGACTCTTTGCCACAAGTCGAGCTTCATAGACAGTAACATTACCGCCCACGTCCGTCTTCTTCTTAAAGATCCATTTATCTCAATGGCTTGCCGATCAACAGGCAAGTCCACCAAACTCCATGCTTTGTTCTGATACATGGATCCTGTCTCGGATTTCATGGCTTCTAACCATTTGTCGGAATACGGGCCCACCATCGCTTCTCCATAGTTCGTAGGTTCATTGTTGTCCAACAACATGATATTTAAGACAGGATTACCGTAGCACTCAGGAGTAGTACATATCCTTGTCGACCTACGAGGTTCAATAGCAACTTGATCCGAAGCTTCATGATCACTATCATTAACTTCCTATTCAACAGACGTAGGCGCCACAGAAAACATCTTTCTGTGTTGCATCACTTTCTGGTTGAAGTAAAGGTTCGACAACCACATCAAGTTCTATCTTCCTCCCACTCAATTCTTTCGAGAGAAACTCCTTCTCAAGAAAGGACCCGTTCTTAGCGACAAACAATTTGCCCTCGGATCTGAGATAGAAGGTATACCCAACTGTCACCTTTGGGTATCCTATGAAGATGTGTTTGTCCGCTTTGGGGTTCGAGCTTCTCCGGCTGAAGCCTTAAGCATCGCAGCCCCAAACATTAAGAAATGACAATTTTGGTTTCTTGCCAAACCAATGTTCACACGATGTCGTTTCAACGGACTTAAATGGTGTCCTATCTAAAGTGAATGCAGTGTCTCTCACGCATATCCTCAAAATGAAAACGGTAGATCGGTAAGAGACATCATAGATCGCACCATATCTCATAAGGTTCGATTACGACATCCGGACACACCATTACCCTCTGGTGTTCCAGCTGGCTTCAACTGTGAAACAATTCCACAGTGTCTTAAGTGATTGCCAAACTCATAACTCAGAAATTCTCATTGATCAGATCGTAGGAATTTGATCTTCTTGTTATGATGGTTCTTAACTTCACTCTGAAATCGCTTGAACTTTTCAAACGTTTCAGACTTGTGCTTCATTAAGTAAATATACCTATATCTACTCAAATCATCAGTGAAGATGAGAAAATAGCTATATCCACCGCACGCTTCATTTTTCATTGGATCACACACATCAGAATGTATGATTTCCAACAAGTCACTTGCCCGTTTCATTGTACCTGAAAACGGGGTCTTAGTCATCCTGCCCATGAGGCATGGCTCGCATGTGTCAAGCGATTCAAAATCAAGTGACTCCAAACATCCATCGACATGGAGTTTCTTCATGCATCTTACGCCAATATGACCTAAGCGGCAGTGCCACAAGAAAGTGGTACTATCATTATTAACTCTAAATCTTTTGGCGTGAACATGCGTATTACGACGACCGAGATTCAATGAACCATTCACATAGGGTGCATGACCATGAAAGGTATTATTCATGTAAACAGAATAACCATCATTCTCTAACTTAAATGAATAACCGTGTTGCAATGAACATGATCTAATCATATTCATGCTCAATGTAGAAACCTGATAACATTTATCTAGGTTCAATACTAATCCCGAGGGCAGATGGAGCGGGTGATGGTGATCTCATCAACTTTGGAAACACTTCCAACACACATCGTCGCCTCGCCCTTAGCCAGTCTCCGTTTAGTCCGTAGCTTTTGCTTCAAGTCACCAATAATAGCAACTGAACCGGTATCCAATACCCAGGTGCTACCAGGAGTACTAGTAAGGTACACATTAATAACACTTATATACTTTATTAAAGTTGCCAGCCTTCCTATCTACCATGCATTTGGGGTAGTTCCGCTACCAGTGACCGTTCCCCTTGCAATAGAAGCACTTAGTCTCGGGTTTGGGTTCAACCGTGGGTTCCTTCGCTGGAGCGGCAACTGGTTTGCCATCCATGAAATTTCCCTTCTAGCCCTTGCACTTCTTGAAACCAGTAGTCTTGTTAAACCATCAACACTTGATGCTCCTTCTTGATTTCTACCTTTTGCGGTCTTAAGCACCGCGAACAGCTCCGGGATCAACTCCATCCCTTGCATGTCATAGTTCATCACGAAGATCTAGTAGCTTAGTGATAGTGGCTAGAGAACTCTATCAATCACTATCTTATCTGGAAGTTTTAACTCCCACTTGATTTAAGTGATTGTAGCACCCAGACATTCTGAGCACATGCTCACTAGTTGAGCTATTCTCCTCCATCTTGTTGGCAAAAGAACTTGTCAGAGGTCTCATACCTCTCAATACGGTCATGAGCCTGAAATCCCAATTTCAGCTCTTGGAACATCTCATATGTCTTATGGCGTTTAAAACATCATTGGAATCCCGATTCTAAGCCGTAAAGTATGGTGCACTAAACTATCAAGTAGTCATCAGGATGTGTCTGTCAGGTGTTCACAACATCCACAGACGATGTTGTAGGGGTTTGCACATAGAGCGGTGCATCAAAGACGTAAGCCTTCTGTGTAGCAGTGAGGACACTCCTCGGACTATGGACACAGTCCGCATCATTGCTTACAATATCTTTCAACTTGGTCTTTCTCTAGGAACGTATTGAAACAAGGAGCTACAACGTGAGCTATTTATCTACAACATATTTGCAAAGACAATTTAGACTATGTTCATGATAATTAAGTTCATCTAATCAAATTATTTAATGAACTCCCACTCAGATAGACATCCCTCTAGTCATCTAAGTGAAACATGATCTGAGTCAACTAGGCCGTGTCCGATCATCACGTGAGACGGACTAGTCAACATCGGTGAACATCTCCATGTTGATCATATCTTCTATACGACTCATGCTCGACCTTTCGGTCTTCCGTGTTCCGAGGCCATGTCTGTACATGCTAGGCTCGTCAAGTCAACCTAAGTGTATTGCGTGTGTAAATCTGGCTTACACCCGTTGTATTCGAACGTTAGAATCTATCACACCCGATCATCACGTGGTGCTTCGAAACAACGAACCTTCGCAATGGTGCACAGTTAGGGGGAACACAATGCTTGAAATTATTGCGAGGGATCATCTTATTTAAGCTACCGCCGTTCTAAGAAAATAAGATGTAAAACATGATAAACATCACATGCAATCAAATAGTGACATGATATGGCCAATATCATTTGCTCCTTTTGATCGCCATCTTTGGGGCTCCATGATCATCATTGTCACCGGCATGACACCATGATCTCCATCATCGTGTCTTCTTGAAGTTGTCTCGTCATCTATTAAATCTACTATTATGGCTAACGCTTTAGCAATAAAGTAAAGTAATTACATGACGTTTAAGTTGACACACATGTCATAAACAAATTAAGACAACTCCTATGGCTCCTGCCGGTTGTCATACTCATCGACATGCAAGTCGTGATTCCTATTACAAGAACATGATCAATCTCATACATCACATATATCATTCATCACATCCTTTTGGCCATATCACATCACATGGCACATGCTGCATAAACAAGTTAGACGTCCTCTAATTGTTGTTGCAAGTTTTTACGTGGCTGCTATAGGTTTCTAGCAAGAACGTTTCTTACCTACGCCAAAACCACAACGTGATATGCCAATTTCTATTTACCCTTCATAAGGACCCTTTTCATCGAATCCGATCCAACTAAAGTGGGAGAGACAGACACCCGCTAGCCACCTTATGCAACTAGTGCATGTCAGTCGGTGGAACCAGTCTCACGTAAGCGTACGTGTAAGGTCGGTCTGGGCCGCTTCATCCCACGATGCCGCCGAATCAAGATAAGACTAGTAACAGCAAGTAAATTGACAATATCGACGCCCACAACTGCTTTGTGTTCTACTCGTGCATAGAAACTACGCATAGACCTAGCTCATGATGCCACTATTGGGGATCGTAGCAGAAATTTAAAATTTTCTACGCATCACCAAGATCAATCTATGGAGTAATCTAGAAACGAGGGGAAAGGAGAGTGCATGTACATACCCTTGTACATTGCTAAGCGGAAGCGTTGCAAGAACGCGGATGAAGGAGTCATACTCGTAGCGATTCAGATCACGGTTGATTCCGATCTAAGCGCCGAACAACGGCGCCTCCGCGTTCAACACACGTGCAGCCCGGTGACGTCTCCTACGCCTTGATCTAGCAAGGGGAGAAGGAGAGGTTGGGGAAGACTCCATCCAGCAGCAGCACGACGGCGTGGTGGTGGTGGAGGAGCGCGGGACTCCAGCAGGGCTTCGCCAAGCACTACGAGAGACGAGGAGGGAGAGGGGTAGGGCTGCGCCAGCAGGGGAAGAACTTCGTGTGTTGGGCTGCCCCTTTGCCTCCACTATATATAGGGGGAGAGGGAGGGCTGCGCCCCTACCTAGGGTTCCCACCCCAAGGGGTGCGGCAGCCCTAGATCCCATCTAGGGTGGCGGCCACAAGAGGGAGAGGGGGAGGCGCACCTGGGGTGGGCCTTAGGGCCCATCTGCCCTAGGGTTTGCCCCCCTCCCCTCTAGGAGGCGCCTTGGGCCTTGGTGAGAGGCGCCCCAGCCCACCTAGGGGCTGGTCCCTTCCCACTATTGGCCCATGTAGGCCTCCGGGGCCCGTGGCCCCTCCCGGTGGACCCCCGGACCCCTCCGGTGGTCCCGGTACACTACCGGTGATGCCCGGAACACTTCCGGTGGCCAAAACCATACTTTCTATATATCAATCTTTACCTATGGACCATTTCGGAACTCCTCATGACGTCCGGGATCTCATCCGGGACTCCGAACAACATTCGGTAACCGCGTACATACTTTCCCTATAACCCTAGCATCATCGAACCTTAAGTGTGTAGACCCTACGGGTTCGGGAGTCATGCAGACATGGCCGAGACAACTCTCTGGTCAATAACCAATAGCGGGA
This sequence comes from Triticum urartu, assembly GCF_003073215.2. Lineage (NCBI taxonomy): Eukaryota > Viridiplantae > Streptophyta > Magnoliopsida > Poales > Poaceae > Triticum > Triticum urartu. The sequence goes on from NC_053028.1 coordinate 282,751,595, forward strand.
TCTGGATACCCATATTGGCTCGCACATGCTCCACGATGATCTCATCGGATGAACCACGATGTCAAGGATTCAATCAATCCTGTATACAATTCCCTTTGTGTATCGGTATGATACTTGCCTGAGATTCGATCGTCGGTATCCCGATACCATGTTCAATCTCGTTACCGGCAAGTCTCTTTACTCGTTCCGTAACACATCATAGCATGATCAACTCCTTGGTCACATTGTGCACATTATGATGATTTCCTACCGAGTGGGCCCAGAGGTACCTCTCCGTTTACACGGAGTGACAAATCCCAGTCTCGATTCGTGCCAACCCAACAGACACTTTCAGAGATACCCGTAGTGCACCTTTATAGCCACCCAGTTACGTTGTGACATTTGGCACACCCAAAGCACTCCTACGGTATCCGGGAGTTGCACAATCTCATGGTCTAAGGAAATGATACTTGACATTAGAAAAGCTTTAGCATACGAACTACACGATCTTTGTGCTAGGCTTAGGATTGGGTCTTGTCCATCACATCATTCTCCTAATGATGTGATCCCGTTATCAACGACATCCAATGTCCTTGGTCAGGAAACCGTAACCATCTATTGATCAACGAGCTAGTCAACTAGAGGCTTACCAGGGACATGGTGTTGTCTATGTGTCCACACATGTATCTGAGTTTCCTATCAATACAATTCTAGCATGGATAATAAACGATTATTATGAACAATGAAATATAATATAATAATAACTAATTTATTATTGCCTATAGGGCATATTTCCAACACGCGAGCCATGGACATAGCACTATGGGTGGAATAGAATATGATGATAGGGGTTATGTGGAGAAGACAAAAAGGAGAAAGTCTCACATCAATGAGGCTAATCAATGGGCTATGGACATGCCCATCGATTGATGTTAATGCAAGGAGTAGGGATTGCCATGCAACGGATGCACTAGAGCTATAAATGTATGAAAGCTCAACAAAAGAAACTAAGTGGGTGTGCATCCAACTTGCTTGCTCACGAAGACCTAGGGCACTTGAGGAGGCCCATTGTTGGAATATACAAGCCAAGTTCTATAATGAAAAATTCCCACTAGTATATGAAAGTGACAAAACAAGAGACTCTCTATCATGAAGATCATGGTGCTACTTCGAAGCACAAGTGTGGCAAAGGATAATAGCATTGTCCCTTCTCTCTTTTTCTCTCATTTTCACTTTTTCATATTTTTGGGCCTTCTCTTTTTTTATGGCATTTCTCCTTTTTTTGGGCCTTCTCTTTTTTATGGAATTTCTCTTTTTTTTTTCTTTTTATTCCTCATTTGGGACAATGCTCTAGAAAATGATGATCATCACACTTCTATTTATTTACAACTCAATGATTACAACTCGATACTAGAACGAGATATGACTCTATATGAATGCCTCCGGCGGTGTACTGGGATTACAATGATGCATGAGTGACATGTATGAAAGAATTATGAACGGTGGCTTTGCCACAAATACTATGTCAACTACATGATCATGCTAAGCAATATGACAATGATGATGCGTGTCATAATAAACGGGACGGTGGAAAGTTGCATGGCAATATATCTCGGAATGGCTATGGAAATGCCATAATAGGTAGGTATCGTGGCTGTTTTGAGGAAGATATAAGGAGGTTTATGTGTGATAGAGCGTATCATATCACGGGGTTTGGATGCACCGGCTAAGTTTGCACCAATTCTCAATGTGAGAAAGGGCAATGCACGGTACCGAAGAGGCTAGCAAGGATGGAATGGTGAGAGTGCGTATAATCGACGGACTCAACATTAGTCATAAAGAACTCACATACTTATTACAAAAATCTACAAGTCATCAAAAACCTCGACACTACGCGCATGCTCCTAGGGGGGTAGATTGGTAGGAAAAGACCATCTCTCGTCCCCGACCGCCACTCATAAGGAGACAATCAAATAACACCTCATGTTTCAAATTTGTTACATAACATTTACCATACGTGCATGCTAAGGGACATGGAAACTTCAACACAAGCATTTCTCAATTTCACAACTACTCAACTAGCACGACTTTGATATTATCACCTCCATATCTCAAAGCAATCATCAAGTATCAAACTTCTCTTAGTATTCAATGCACTTATAAGAAAATTTTACTAATCTTGAATACCTAGCATATTAGGATTTTAAGAAAATTACCATGCTATTTAGACTCTCAAAATAATCTAAGTGAAGCATGAGAGATCAATAGTTTCTATAAAACAAATCCACCATAGTGCTCTAAAAGGATATAAGTGAAGCACTAGAGTAAATGACAAACTACTCCGAAAGATATAAGTGAAGCTCAATGAGTAGTCGAACAATTGTGCAACTATGTGAATACTCTATAACATTTAATAATTTCATATATTGGTATTTTATTCAAACATCAAGCAAAACTAAATAAAATAAAATGACGCTCCAAGAAAAACACATATCATGTGGCGAATAAAAATATAGCTCCAAGTAAAGTTACCGATGAACGAAGACGAAAGAGGGGATGCCTTCCGGAGCATCCCCAAGCTTAGGATCTTGGTTGTCCTTGAATATTTCCTTGGGGTGCCTTGGGCATCCCCAAGCTTAGGCTCTTGCCACTCCTTATTCCATAGACCATCGAATCCTTACCCAAAACTTGAAAACTTCACAACACAAAACTTAACAGAAAACTCGTAAGCTCCGTTAGTATAAGAAAATAAATCACCACTTAGGTACTGTAATGAACTCATTCTTAATTTATATTGGTGTTAAAACTACTGTATTCCAATTTATCTATGGTTCATTCCCTACGATACTACTCATAGATTCATCAAAATAAGTAAACAACACATTGAAAACAAAATCTGTCAAAAAACAGAATAGTCTGTAGTAATCTGGATCAAACGTATACTTCTGGAACTCATAAAATTCTCAAATAAATTTATGGACGTGAGGAATTTATATATTAATCATCTTCAAAAATAATTAACTAAATAGCATTTTCCAAATAAAAATGGCAGCATTCTCGTGGGCGCTAAAGTTTCTGTTTTTTACAGCAAGATCAACAAGACTTTCCCCAAGTATTCACAGCGGTTCTACTTGGCACAACACTAATTAAAACATAAAAACTCAATCATAAAAGAGGCTAGATAAATTGTTTATTACTAAACAGGAGCAAAAATCAAGGAACAAAAACAAAATTGGGTTGCCTCCCAACAAGCGCTATCGTTTAATGCCCCTAGCTAGGCATGATGATTTCAATGATGCTCACATAAAAGATAAGAATTGAAACATAAAGAGAACATCATGAAGAATATGACTAGAACATTTAAGTCTAACCCACTTCCTATGCATAGGGATTTTGTGAGCAAACAACTTGTGGGAATAAAAATCAACTTCCATAGGAAGGTAAAGCAAGCAAAACTTCAAAATTTTAAGCACATAGAGAGAAAACTTGATATCGTTGCAATTCCTACAAGCATATATTCCTCCCTCATAATAATTTTCAGTAGCATCATGAATGAATTCAACAATATAACCATCACATAGAGCATTCGTTTCATGATCTACCAGCATAGAAATTTTATTACTCTCCACAGAAGCAAAATTCTTCTCATTCGGAATAGTGGGAGTATCATAATTGACTCGAATACTATAAATTGTTTCCACATTAAAAGAGTAATGTTCAGAAAAAGGGTAATCATAATCATGACAAGTTTTATAAATATAATCATCACTACTTTTTATAGCATAAGTGTCATCACAATAATCATCATAAGTAGCAACTTTGTTCTCATCATAATCAATTGAAACCTCTTCCAAGATTGTGGAATCATTACTAAATAAAGTCATGACCTCTCCAAATCCACTTTCAACAATATAATCATGATAAGTAGGAGGCATGCTATCATCATTATAAATTTTCATATCAAAACTTGGGAGACTAAAAATATCATATTCATTAAATGTAGCGTCCCCAAGCTTGGGACAAACATTAATTATAGCAAATATATTCTCAAAAACATCATCTTCATCAAACATAGCATCCCCAAGCTTTGGCCTTTTCATATCATAAGCATAATCACTCTCATCATCAATAGTATGGATAGCACCGATAGTATAGCAATTATCATCATCACAATGAGTAATAGGAGCAACATTACTTGGGAGAGATACCTTTCTACCTTTGCTTCTTCGTCTTTTCTTTTTCTTCTTCACATCATGTGTGGGTTTAATCTTCTTTTTGGAGCTCCTTACTAGTGAGATTGGTTGAATAGAAGGCTCCTCCTCGTTACCTGATTCATCATAAGAAATAATAGGAGGATATTGGGAAGTCTCTTCCCTTTCATTAGTATTCTCTTCGTCCTCTATTTGTTTTCTTTTCTTTATGTAATTGGCAATATAAGGGTTTTCAATGCAATTCACCGCACAATACATATAAATTTCCTCTAGATTAAAATCAAGAAATTTATCGAGATTAAATTTTGGAACACCCTCAGTTATATGTTTCATTTCTTCATAACCCAAACGAAGACTAAGCTCTTTATGATGCTCAAGGGTAATCAAGTTATCACAATTTTTGGACACGACTTGATCATAAAACAAATAACATTGGAGCTTTAAATGACCATGTTCATTGCAAAGTTCACAAGGATGGCGATAAATATTGAATCTTTCAGCACAAACATCTAGCCTTTCTTGCAACAAGTTAGTTTCTAAATGCTTATGCCTCTTGCAATATCTATCTTCCCTATTTGGTGTGTACTTGCAAACCCAATGCACTCCACAAAAATTGACATGTTTATAGGAGACATTTTCATCATAACTAGTGCAATCATCATTAGTACTATGGATATTCAAGGAGTTCATACTAACAACATTCCAATCATGCTCAACATTCAAATATTTAGTGCGAAACATTTTAATGCATTCTTCTTCTAACACTTTGGCACAATTTTCCTTTCAATCATACTCACGAAAGATATTAAAAGATGAAGCGTATGAGGCAAACTCAATTCCATATTTTTTTGTAGTTTTCTTTTATAAACTAAACTAGTGCTAAAACAAGAAACAAAAAGATTCGATTCCACTCACCTCCCCGGCAACGGCGCCAGAAAAGAGCTTGAATTCTACTACACAACCTTCTTCTCGTAGACATTGTTGGGCCTGCAAGTGCAGATATTTGTAGGACAATAGCAAATTTCCCTCAAGTGGATGACCTAAGGTTTATCAATCCGTAGGAGGCGTAGGATGAAGATGGTCTCTCTCAAGCAACCCTGCAACCAAATAACAAAGAGTCTCTTGTGTCCCCAACACACCCAATACAATGGTAAATTGTATAGGTGCACTAGTTCGGCAAAGAGATGGTGATACAAGTGGTATATGGATAGTAGATATGGCTATTTGTAATCTGAAAATATAAAAACAGCAAGGTAACCAATGATAAAAGTGAGCGTAAACGATATTGCAATGCGTTGAAACAAGACCTAGGGTTCATACTTTCGCTAGTGCAAGTTCCCTCAACAATACTAACATAATTGGATCACATAACTATCCCTCAAAATGCAACAAAGAGTCACTCCAAAGTCACTAATAGCGGAGAACGAACAAAGAGATTATGGTAGGGTACGAAACCACCTCAAAGTTATTCTTTCTAATCAATCCGTTGGGCTATTCCTATAAGTGTCACAAACAACCCTCAAAGAGTGCCCTAATGTCACCTTAAGAAACAAATCAACCAAAACCCTAATGTCACCTAGATACTCCAATGTCACCTCAAGTATCCGTGGGTATGATTATACTATATGCATCACACAATCTTAGATTCATCTATTCAACCAACACATAGGACCTCAAAGAGTTCCTCAAAGTTTCTACCGGAGAGTCAAGACGAAAACATGTGCCAACCCCTATGCATAGGTTCATGGGCGGAACACGCAAGTTGATCACCAAAACATACATCAAGTGGATCAATAGAATACCCCATTGTCACCACGGGTATCCCACGCAAGACATACATCAAGTGTTCTCAAATCCTTAAAGACTCAATCTGATAAGATAACTTCAAAGGGAAAACTCAATCCATTACAAGAGAGTAGAGGGGGAGAAACATCATAGGATCCAAATATAATAGCAAAGCTCGCGATACATCAAGATCATATCATCTCAAGAACACGAGAGAGAGAGAGATCAAACACATAGCTACTGGTACATACCCTCAGCCCCGAGGGAGAACTACTCCCTCCTCGTCATGGAGAGCACCGGGATGATGAAGATGGCCACCAGAGAGGGATTGCCCCCTCCGGCAGGGTGCCGGAACGTGTCTAGATTGGTTTTCGGTGGCTATGGAGGCTTCTGGCGGAGAAACTCCCGATCTATTGTGCTCTCAGATGTTTTTAGGGTATATGGAGATATATAGGCGGAAGAAATACGTTAGGGGGGCCACGAGGGTGGAGGGCGCGCCCAGGGGGGTGGGCGCGCCCCCCTGCCTCGTCGCCTCCTCGTAGATCCCCTTACGTGCACTGTGAGTCTTACGGTCTTCTTTAGATCCAAAAATAAGTTTCGTGAAGTTTCAGGTCAATTGGACTCTGTTTGGTTTTCCTTTTCTGCGATATTCGAAAACAAGGTAAAAACAAAAACTGGCACTGGGCTCTGGGTTAATAGGCTAGTCCCAAAAATAATATAAAAGTGTATAATAAAGCCCATAAACATCCAGAACAGCAGATAATATAGCATGGAGAAATCAAAAATTATAGATACCTTGGAGACGTATCATGCCTCTACTTGACTAGCTCGTTGAATAAAAGATGGTTAAGTTTCCTAGCCATAGACCTGAGCTGTCATTTGATTAACGGGGTCACATCATTAGAGAATGATGTGATTGACTTGACCCATTCCTTTAGCATAGCACTTGATCATTTAGTTTGTTGCTATTGCTTTCTTCATGACTTATACATGTTCCTATGACTATGAGATTATGCAACTCCCGTTTACCAGAGGAACACTTTGTGCGCTACCAAACGTCACAACGTAACTAGGTGATTATAAAGGTGCTCTACAGGTGTCTCCAAAGGTACTTGTTGGGTTGGCGTATTTCGAGATTAGGATTTGTCACTCCGATTGTCGGAGAGGTATCTCTGGGCCCTCTCGGCAATGCACATCACTTAAGGCTTGCAGGCATTGCAACTAATGAGTTAGTTGCGGGATGATGTATTACGGAACGAGTAAAGAGACTTGCCGGTAACGAGATTGAACTAGGTATTAAGATATCGACGATCAAATCTCAGGCAAGTAACATACCGATGACAAAGGGAACAATGTGTGTTGTTATGCGTTCTGACGGATAAAGATCTTCGTAGAATATGTAGGAGCCAATATGGGCATCCAGGTCCCGCTATTGGTTATTGACGAGGTATCTCGGTCATGTCTACATAGTTCTCGAACCCGTAGGGTCCGCACGCTTAACGTTTGTTGACGATATAGTACTATGAGTTATGTATGTTGGTGACTTAATGTTGTTCGGAGTTCTGGATAAGATCACGGACATGACGAGGCACTCCGGAATGGTCTGGAGATAAAGATTGATATGTGGGATAATAGTGTTTGGACTCCGGAAGGGTTCCGGAGTTCACCGGAAGGGGTTCCAGATGTTTCCGAAAATGTTTGGGTACAAGAACACTTTATTTGGGCCAAAGGGGAAAGCCCACAAGGTTTTTGGAAAGCGCAAAAGGAAGTTTTGCGCAGTCCAGGGGCCAGACGCTAGGGTCCCTGGCGTCTGGGTCCAGATGCCGGGAACCCTGGCGTCTGGCCCTGGAGTCCGAGAAGGACTCTTGCCTTTCGGGTGAAACCGACTTTGTGGAGGATTTTACTCCAAGTTTCGACCCCAAGGCTCAAGATATAAATAGAGGGGTAGGGCTAGCACCCAAGACAGATCAAGAAACACCAAGCCGTGTGGCGGCAACCCGTCCCCTCTAGTTTATCCTCCATCATAGTTTTCGTAGTTGAGGGAGTCCTGGATTAGGGGGTGTCCGGATGGCCGGACTATACCTTCAGCCGGACTCCTGGACTATACCTTCAGCCGGACTCCTGGACTATGAAGATACAAGATTGAATACTTCGTCCCGTGTCCGGAAGGGACTTTCCTTGGCGTGGAAGGCAAGCTTGGCGATACGGATATGTAGATCTCCTACCATTGTAACCGACTTTGTGTAACCCCAACCCTCTCCGGTGTCTATATAAATCGGAGGGTTTTAGTCTGTAGGACAACATACAGAACAACAATCATACCATAGGCTAGCTTCTAGGGTTTAGCCTCTCCGATCTCGTGGTAGATCTACTCTTGTACTACCCATATCATCAATATGAATCAAGCATGACGTAGGGTTTTACCTCCATCAAGAGGGCCCGAACCTGGGTAAAACTTCGTGTCCCTTGCCTCCTGTTACCATTCAGCCTAGACGCACAGTTCGGGACCCCCTACCCGAGATCTGCCGGTTTTGACACCGACAATGGTGCTTTCATTGAGAGTTCCTCTGTGTCGTCGCCGTTAGGCTTGATGGATCCTACGATCATCTATAGCGATGCAGTCCAGGGAGAGACCTTCCTCCCCGGACAGATCTTCGTCTTCGGCGGCTTCGCACTGCGGGCCAATTCACTTGGCCATCTAGAGCAGATCGAAAGCTATGCCCCTGACCGTCAGGTCAGATTTGGAAGTTTAAACTACACGGCTGACATCCGTGGGGACTTGATCTTCGACGGATTCGAGCCACTGCCGAGGGCGCCGCACTGTCACGACGAGCATGATCTAGCTCTGCCGCCGAACAGTGCCCTGGAGGCCGCACCCGCATCGGCTTCGACCCTTAATTCGGAGCCAACTGCGCCGATCGAGGATGGGTGGTTGGACGCTGCCTCGGGGTCTGTGATCCCAACGGCGATCGAGCCGAACACCAGCCCCGCACTCCGCGAGACTCGTGACTCCAAGGAGCCGGACTCCTCTCCAGACTCCGAACCCTCCGCGCCCCTGCCGATCGAATCCGATTGGGCGCCGATCATGGAGTTTACTACCGCGGGCATCTTTCAGCACTCTCCTTTCGGCGATATTCTGAAGACACTAAAGTCCCTCTCTTTATCAGGAGAGCCCTGGATGGACTACGGTCAGCAAGGTTGGGATACATATGATGAAGAAATTCAAAGCCCACCCACCACCCACTTTGTAGCCACTGTCGACGATTTAACCGACATGCTCGACTTCGACTCCGAAGACATCGACGGTATGGACGCCGATGAAAGAGACGATGAAGAACCAGCGCCTATTGGGCCCTCGAAAGCCACCTCGTCATATGACGTATACATGGTGGACGCACCAAAAGATGACGACGGGGAGTGGAAGGACGCATCGAAGGCTTGTTCCCTCGAGAAGCAGTCAAAGCGGCGACGCAAGTGCCACCCCAAATCCCGCCTCGACAGAAATAACGATCACACAGACCCAGCGCTGGAGCAGGGTGAACCGCTGCCGGACAACGGCAATCCGGATAATCAAACCGAACAAACAAATTCTATCAAGGATAATGGTCTGGACAACATAACGCCGGACAGGCACCCGGAGCAGTAGAATGCCCATAAAAGGCTTGTTGCCACTGCGAGGAGTCTTAAAAATCAGAAGCAAGGGCTCAAGGCTCCGCAAGACACACTCCAAATCAGATGGAGTAAAATACTCAACACAGCAGCGAGGTACGGCGACAATCGCCCCTCCAAGAGCTACCCAAAGCGGAAGCTGCTACCTGAATTCGATGAGGAGGCCTCAGACCCCCCACAACCAAATATCAAAGCAGCCACCTGGCCGGATAGACGACCCCTCTACCAACACAGAGCGGCATACAAAGCCACTCACAATACAACATGCGACCAATGCGAGGGCTCGCACCCAAAGGACGGCGCAACAAGATCCATCTATGGACCACGCAAGCGCGCCCCAGCATACAATGCAACACAACAAACATCCGAACAACGCGGTACACCCAGCTACAGGGATGCTGCACACCCCCTATGTTTCACCGATGAGGTGCTGGACCACGAATTTCCAGAGGGATTCAAACCCATAAACATAGAGACATATGATGGAACAACAGACCCTGGGGTCTGGATTGAGGACTACATCCTTCATATCCATATGGCTCGAGGAGATGATCTCCACGCCATCAAGTACTTACCCCTCAAGCTCAAAGGGCCAGCTCGTCACTGGCTTAAAGGCCTCCCCGAAAGCTCCATTGGAAGTTGGGAAGAGCTCGAAGACGCCTTTCGGGCAAATTTTCAAGGGACTTATGTCCGACCTCCGGATGCGGACGATTTGAGTCATATAACTCAATAGCCCGGAGAGTCAGCCCAAAAGCTTTGGAACAGGTTTCTTACTAAAAAGAACCAGATTGTTGACTGTCCGGACGCCGAAGCCTTGGCAGCTTTTAAGCATAGCGTCCGTGACAAATGGCTCACCAGACACCTCAGCCAAAATAAGCCGAGAACGATGGCCGCATTAACAAGCCTCATGACCCGCTTTTGCGCGGGTGAGGAAAGCTGGCTAGCCAGATGCAGCACCAGCGACACTAGTACATCTGAAGTTAGAGATGGAAACGGGAAATCACGGCGCAACAGCAATAACAAACACCGGAATAAAGAAGACAGCACGAAGGGCACGACAGTAAACCCCGGATTCAAAAGCTCTCGGACAGGTCAAAAGCCGCCCTCTAAAGGCACCAGGGATGAACTGTCCAGCCTCAACAAAATTCTGGACCAAGTATGTTAGATCCATTGTACCCCTGGTAAACCTGCTAATCATACCCACAGAGAATGTTGGGTCTTCAAGCAGTCCGGCAAGCTCAACGCCGTACACAAGGGGGAGGATACACCAAGTGGAGACGAGGACGAGCCTCCCAAGCAAGACACTGGGGAACAAAAGAAATTTCCACCAGAATTCAAAACAGTAAACGCGTTACACGTGATCAAGGAAAAAACAACGCGGCACTCCCAGGAAAATATACCCAAGTGCCTGTCACCGCGAAGTCCTGCCACTGGTCGTCTCAACCGATCACTTTCGACCATCGCGATTACTCAGCAAGTATCCGAAGTGCAGGATGGGCTGCCCTGGTGTTAGACCCAGTAATTGGCGGATATCACTTCACACGAGTCTTGATGGACGGTGGCATCAATCTAAACCTAATATATCAGGATACAATCCGCGGTATGGGGTTAGACCCAACAAAAATTCGCCATAGTAATACTACCTTTAAAGGATTAACGCCAGGCCCAGGGGCTCGTTGTACGGGCTCCCTCCTACTACAAGTTATATTCGGCTCCCCCGATAACTTCCGTCGCGAGCATTTAACCTTCCACATCGCTCTGTTCCAAAGTGGCTATCAAGCACTGTTCGGACGCGAAGCTTTCGCTCGCTTTAATGCAATACCACACTACGCCTCCCTCACACACAAGATGCCTGGTCCACATGGCATCATTTCAGTGAACGGAAATATCAAGCGATCTCTGCGCGCTGAAGAGAGTGCGGCAGCCTTGGCAGCCGCACACTAAAGGCGCCCGGACCAGCGAAAGCATCCAATAGGTCGTCAAGACCTCAGACACAACTAATCAAGTCCGGCGCCGCTATTTATACCGAACAAATGGTCACACCCCTATTTGTTAATACAAGGGGCTCAACGCGCACAAACAAGTGGCAATTTTTTCTCATCTTGAATTATACATGGTTTCTTTAAAAACTATCTTTTTGCACGACAACTTTTTCACCTAAATTCCTCTCTTTTACAGACGATCATCGTGCTACACCCATCCAGGATACGGCACAACGGAGACACAGGCGCAGACGTGCAGTAGGGACCCGCTCCAAGGATTCTTTTTAGATTAAGACCCTGCATAAAACTTTTTTACTATCTCTTGTTGATACATATCCACTGTTGAGAAGGATGCTGACGTCTTGGCATGTGGCCACGCCAGAACAATGCACGTACCTGGACACAAGGGGATTCTTACAAAGGCCATTATTTAGGCCCGGTTTATACCACAAAGATCGAATACCTTAGGGAGTGTTCGGCGTCGCGAGTTTGGGCATATATGCATCAGCTCCGAATCATTGTGTTTGGTCAAATGTTGGGTTTGCCCGACTCCTGTGTTTTGGTGCCTTACGTTCCGCTTTACCGGCTAAGGTAGCACCAGGAGAACTACTGCGATTGTGCCCTGGTTCATCCGGACGAGCACCTTAGTAGAGAAAGCCGAAAATTGACTGTCATGATATAGCGTGAGACTGGTCAACCACTCGATGACCTGTTGGAATGTTAGAATTCCTCCACCTTAAAGAAGGGCTGTTTTCCGGCCAGGCATGTACGCACCCCGGGATCGGGAGAGTGCGGAGCCACCAGGGGCTATCTAGTAGCCCCACTGTCAAACTCCTATGGCTAAGTGAAAGTGTTAAAGCATTATAGTCCGGTTGCCTCGCTCGCTCCGCTATCACCTCCTTAATAGGACCAAGACGTTGGGTTAAGTGTGAACGCGTGTTTTTTGCGAGCACCTCTGCATTATATGCGTGGGGGTCGAAGCCGACGGCTGCAATCTTTCAGGTTATACACATGTATACATAAACGGCCGCCCAGGAGGCATCATATTACTTTCAGGCAAAAGTATAAAAATAGCCTTATAAAAATTTATAAAAGCATTTCGCTTACAATGAGATTACATGTCACTCAAACATAATATTTTTTGAGCACTGGGTCTCTATCAAACGAGCACCCTCAAGAACTTCTTCAAAGTAGTGCTCAGCAGCCATTCGACCTATGGCCGAATCCCGCGCTGCAACAGTGGTAGCATCCATCTCCGCCCAGTATGCTTTAACACGGGCAAAGGCCATCCGTGAGCCCTCTGTGCACGCCGACCTCTTCATCACATTAATGCGTGGCACCGCGTCAAAGAACTGCTGCACCAAGATGAAATAGCTGTTCGGTTTTGGCCTTTCCGGCCATAGCTGATCCACAACAGACCTCATGGCGAGTCCGGACAACCTATTCAGTTCGGCCCATTCGGCTAATTGGTCAGTCAATGAAAGCGGACTCTCGGGAGAATGGAATTGTGTCCAAAACAGCTGGTCCACTTCACGGTCTGTCTGACCCTGGAAGTACTTGGCCACATCGGTAGCGCTCGCCGCCAAATCCATATACACATTCTCCGAACTCCACAGCCGATCTAGAGAGGCATACCGTGGATCTCCAAACTTTCTCTGCAACATAAAGGATTTCGCAGCTACAATATCCCCGGCTTCCCGCAGCTCCTCCTTCTTCGCCCTCATAGCCGAGCGGATGTCTTTTCTCGTCGCAGCAGCCTTCTCAAGGTCCGATGCCTTCGCTAGGTTTTCCTTTTCAAGAACCCGGCAACGGTCGGTGGCGGCTTTTAATTCTATGGCCATCTTGGCCATCTTATCTCGGCTCTCGCCATGCGCGGCCTTCTCGGCTTTCAACTCTTCGGCCGCCTTCAAAGCAGCCGCATTACCAAACTGCGCTTGTTCCTTGGCTCGGGCAAGTTCTGCCCGCAAGGCTTCAACAGTGGCAGCTCCATCTGTAGTCACAACATATTAAAGATACTGGCATCATGCTGCTCTTACTATGTGGCGTTTACCAGATAATGACACTTACCCTGTGCCTCGTCAAGCCTTTTGTTAACAAGCTCGATGTCGGCGTCTGCCGCATCCAACTGTCGTTTTAAATGGGCAAACTCGCTAGTCCGGCCAGCCACCGGAGCTTCCATCACCTGCACATAGAGGCAGTATGGTTATTACCTAGGAATATGATCCTCTGTTCGTCGTTGTTTCCAACGACCACCAGAGTCTCAGGGGCTACTATCTACACAGGGAACACCTAGCATGTGCAGGACTATCATACATTATTTTACGTACCTCAAAGCCTGCCAGTAGACTCATAAAAGCTTCATGCAATCCTCTTTTGGTGGACGAGATTCTCTCCATCACCGTATTCATCAGCACACGGTGTTCATCCGAGATGGCCGCTCGCCCCACCAACTCCCTCAGAACATCCAATCGTGCACCAGACGGTGCCGGACTCTTTTGTCTGCTCTCTTCGGGAGCCGGACACTGGGAGCTTCAGGGGTCAATGGGATTATCTTCTGGCCTCACCGAACCCGAAGAGGCCCTTCGCGACGACACTTCGGGGTCGCCCGCTTCCGGAGCGGAGGAGTTCGGAGGAGGCGTTTCACTCTCCATCATCTCTGGAAGAAGATCCCCCGAAGACGAGCTCATTTGAGAGGGGCTAAGGCCCAAACTGCAAAGATATATGCGGTGGTTATTTTCTCAGAAGAAAAAGATGGAATACCTATACTATTAAAGTATTTCGGGTCACTTACGACTCGCTGGAGAATTGATCCCCCCCCCCGCGGACTTTGTGCGGCAAAAGCACCCCCCAAGGTAGGACCCTCTATGGGAGACTTCTTCTCCCGTTTGGAAGCTTCGGCTTCCGAATCCCCGGGCGCAGTCCTTTTCCTCCTCCGGTCGTCTTCCTTCATGGAGACGCTCGCTCCCTCGGTTAGAATGGGCAGTGTTGGGGGCCCGTGTCCGCCCGTATTATCCTCCTCGGTATCTTCCTTCAAGGGCTCCGGGCAAGGTGCGACCTCGAGCATCTTTTCCAATACCAGATTGTCCAAACCCTCAGGGAGGGGGGCCGAACACCGAATCAACTTTGCCTTTGTTAGCCAGTCCTAGTCAAAAAGCAAACTCTCAGAAATAACTTCATAACAAATGAGAGATAGTATGTTCGGCCGGAAGATTCCTTACATGTTCGGCGGCGCGGTTACTGCTCAGGCCCACGTCCTCGGTGATTTCCGGACACTCTACCTGAGGTCTGAAGAATGACTTGTACATCTCCTCGTGCGTCAGGCCGAGGAAATTTTGAATGACACGCGGTCCCTCGGGATTGAACTCCCACAAGCGAAGGGGTCGGCGTTTGCAAGGCTGGACTTGACGAACCAGCATAACTTGTATTACTGCAACCAAACTAAAATCTCCATTGAAGAGATCTCGAATGCGGCTTTGCAGTATAGGCACGTCCTTGGCTGGACCCCAGCTCAGACCTCTGCTGATCCATGACATCAGCTATGGTGGAGGGCCCGAGCGAAAACAGGGGCGGCTGCCCACTTGGCACTTCTAGGAGCCGTGATGTAGAACCACTCCTGTTGCCACAATTCAGACACCTCTGGAATGGAACCTTTGGGCCATGGAGCTCCCGTCATCTTGCATATTGAGGCACCTCCACACGCTGCATGTTGCCCCTCGATCATCTTCGGCTTTACCTCAAAGGTCTTGAGCCACAGGCCAAAGTGAGGGGTAACCCGGAGGATGGCCTCACACACGACAATAAATGTGGTGATATGAAGAAAGGAGTCTGGAGCTAGATCATGGAAATCTAGCCCGTAATAAAACATCAAACGCCTGACGAAAGGATCCAGAGCAAGGCCTAGACCTCGGAGGAAGTGGGAGACAAACACGACGTTCTCGTTGGGTTCGGGGGAGGGGACAGCCTTCCCTCGGGCAGGCAGCCGATGCAAAACCTCGGCGGTCAGATATCTGGCCTCCCTCAACTTTTTGATGTCTTCTTCCGTGATGGAGGAAGGCACCCATCGGCCTTGAACGCTAGATCCGGACATGATTGAAGGTTCGAAGCACCTGACCTGAACTTTGGGTGTCTGAGCTTGAGGTGGGGGAAGGATTCGATTGAGCACGGGAGGGAAAGAAGTAAAAGCCTTGTCCCTTTATAAAGAGGGTGAATATCAAGCGTCCTCTCTGTGGCCGTTTGGACTTGCCTATAGTCTAGGAGTCCTAGAAGCGGTTGGATTACCCACGCCCGTATATATGAGAATCCCGGAATAAGGGGACACGATCTCTGCTTTAACAAGACGTGCCAAGGAAACCGCCTCGCATGACACACTGAGGTGGGACAATAAAACGATTTGAATAAAGGCTTGGCCGTGGTGCGTCACACTACGGAATACGTCAGCAGATTAGATTTGTGTAAATATTATTCTCTCTATGGCAATATATGGAAACTTATTTTGTAGATCCGGACACTATCTTTGTGTTCCAAATCTTCTATGAAGTACTTGGAGGAGGAACCCGCCTTGCAATGCCGAAGACAATCTGCGAGTCGGACTCGTCGTCATTGAAGCCTGGTTCAGGGGCCACTGAGGGAGTCCTGGATTAGGGGGTGTCCGGATGGCCGGACTATACCTTCAGCCGGACTCCTGGACTATACCTTCAGCCGGACTCCTGGACTATGAAGATACAAGATTGAAGACTTCGTCCCGTGTCCGGAAGGTACTTTCCTTGGCGTGGAAGGAAACCTTAGCGATACGGATATGTAGATCTCCTACCATTGTAACCGACTTTGTGTAACCCTAACCCTCTCCGGTGTCTATATAAACCGGAGGGTTTTAGTTCGTAGGACAACATACAGAACAACAATCATACCATAGGCTAGCTTCTAGGGTTTAGCCTCTCCGATCTCGTGGTAGATCTACTCTTGTACTACCCATATCATCAATATTAATCAAGCAGGACGTAGGGTTTTACCTCCATCAAGAGGGCCCAAACCTGGGTAAAACTTCATGTCCCTTGCCTCCTGTTACCATCCGGCCTAGACGCACAGTTCGGGACCCCCTACCCGAGATCCGCCGATTTTGACACCGAGAGTAGTGCTTAGGTGAAGCCCAACAGAGATTGTTCTTCACCAACACCGTCACCACGCCATCGTGCTGCCGGAACTCATCTACTACTTCGCCCCTCTTGCTGGATCAAGAAGGTGAGGACGTCACCGAGCCGAACGTGTGCAGAACTCGGAGGTGTTGTGCTTTCGGTACTTGGATCGATCGGATCGTGAAGACGTACGACTACATCAACCGCGTTGATATAACGCTTCCGCGAACGGTCTACGAGGGTATGTAGACAACACTCTCCCCTCTCGTTGCTATGCATCACCATGATCCTGCGTGTGCGTAGGATTTTTTTTGAAATTACTACGTTCCCCAACAGTTTCATCGTCATGCATGGTAGTGGAATGTACAAGATATAGACCACATCCAGTACACTGCAATGGATGCCTACCTTTGTTTCAATATCTACAAGGGTTGGATGAAGAGCAAGAGCCAAGTGTGCGGTTCAAGCAAAGAAGTATCGGCCAAGAGGAAGAGCGACAAGGACGAAGTCGAGCACGTGGACGAGGATTCCGAGTAAGGTGGCAGTGTCATTGCTCATGGTGGTTCTAATGTAGTGTCTACCACATTAGTTGCTTAGTTTAATTTCAGGGGTGCTTAGTTTTATTTGAGGGGTGTGTTGTGCTGAGCCCCTAGCAGAACTATGTTATGTTCCTTCTTGTTACTTTAACTCTTAAGTACGTACATACTAGTATTTCTAACAGTTCATCTTTTAGTAGGTATAGTACTACCACTTGTTTCTTCACATTATATATGGCCAGCATCATATAGCCAGCAGTTTAGTTGTCAAAGAATTTTAGGGTGCTTAGTTTTATTTGAGGGGTGTGTTGTGCTGGACACCATTATTGTGACTAAAATCTCTTTTGCCATGTTATAATGACATAAATACCTATGGACCAACATGCCAGCTCTCCGTCTATCTCAGTACAGTACAATAAAATGTGGGACCTACTTGATCCCAATAGCGTTCTTATTTTCCTGTAAAATTATTCGCTTGGTTACTCCTGACAAGCGGAGCCACACTTATCATTGTGAGAATCGGCTTATTTTTGTCATATAACATGGTCAACGGGTTTGATGTGAAAATAACAATGTCTAATGGCATTTTGAGCAAACATCTAATGGAACGGTGGCATATTTGATATATCTAATTGCATTTTTGAGTAAGCATCTCACGGATCAATGGCATTTTTGAGTAGTTGTAACTTCTAATGGAAAAACTGATTAGTGATACACAACTAGTGGCATAAATAATAAGAACCCAAGAATTAAAAAGCTATGCTAATTTCTTTAATAGAATTTAGCACCCCATTTAAGCATGTACTAGCTTTTTTAATAGTAATATATGCATAATTTGGCGACGAGCGCTCTCTATATGTACCACCTTTTTTCTTTGATTCCATCTTGTTAGTTTTGCTCCATGGCGCAATCCATCGATACTACTACTGTACAAAAGTATACATTCTTTGAAAGGCTAGAGGGCGGGGCAGTCTCGCTTGGTCGGTTTCATGAGAGGCAAAGGCCTTTGTAATTTGATGGATCATTACTGCTGGAAGGAGGGGCCTTGTGATTTGATTGCTTGTATAAATGTTGTCGACGACCTAAGGAGGAGCAAAGAACCGTGCGGTATACTCAAGTTTTCCACTGGAGTACTAGTACGACGAAGGAGCACGAAACACGATAGCCCAGTGCCATATGGCGATAAAAATGATCTAATTTTGCTATTCATTGATCCCACAGCGCCGCTCATCATTAGCATTGTTCTATTCATGCCTCGCAGAGAACGTGACACGTGCGGCGAAACACCCAAAGAAAAAGAAGAAACACAGGAGCAAAATAAGAAGGAAGATTATCACCCCCTAAAAAGAAGGAAGACGCACACACCAGTCTGGGCGCTGTTCTCTACTACATGAAGGGTTGCTGGCCGCGGAGTCGTAACTGCTACTTCATCGCCTCCACGCTCTCCATCTCCTTGCGCATCTCCTCTGCCATCTTCTCCATTATGTCCATGACACGGGATTTCTCGATGCGAGCCTTCATCATCTGTTCCACGGCAGCATTACATACCTTGACAGCAGCCGGGTGCTCGATGCGGAGCTTCGCCAACTCCTCCTTCTGTTCCATGACGAGGGCCTGCATCATCTTCATCGAGGAACTACTCTTGTCATGCAGCTTCTTCTAGCCAGCATTCTCCTCCTTCAGTAGGCTCAGCTCGTGGTAGAACTTCACCTTGTCCTCCCGAAGTTGCGGGATTTCGCCCTTCGCCTTCTTATCCGAGGCAATGCTCTTCTTTAGCAGCATCACCAAGCCGGCGGTCAACTCCCCCTACTCATTGAGTTCAGCGGGCATGTCGTCGATGCTCTCCTTCAGCAGCTCCACCAAGACGTCGATGAACTCCTCCTGTTTATGGAGCTGATCGGGCATGTCATCGAGGGATAACGACTCCAGCGCCGCCAGCTCGGAATGTTCGCCTCCATGGCTAGGGTTCTCCTGGAGCCCTTGCCTCCGTGGCTAGGGCGCTCCTGAGAGCACTCGCCTCCGCGGCTAGGGCGCTCCTGGGAGCCCTCGCTTGCCCGTGAGAGATCTTTCCAGGTCCCTGCGAGGCAGCGAGCCCTCTTTTTTTTGCGGCCTTGGTTGCCGCTCCCTTGTTATGAGTAGTTCTCGACCTAGAGCTCTACACACCGGCCATGGCAAGGACGGACGAACAAGAAAGACGGATGATGAGGAAGAGGTAGAGTGATTTTTGGCTAGGTACTAGTTCCCCTTTTTATAACCTAGTACTAGCACTAGTACGAAAACCGACATAGTGGGAACACGTTCAGGTTTGATACGTAGTACTAGGTGTGAGCGGGTTTTCACTTAATTATACTGTACATTTTGGAATGTGATGGGAGCAAGCTAAAGATTAATTGATGGTTTTGGTTTCGAGGCCCGAATCTGCTCCCGATGAGTTTCTTGGAACACAACTTTCAAGTACTACTAGTCAAATACGGCTGCACAAGTCAGTGATGTAACTGGTCGTACATGTCAGACCAAGCCGATGCATGTCGCGGGTCCGATCGACCATCTATTGGTGCGACCGACCGTAAGTATTATGCGATGGAGACTTCTGGTTGTGGCTTCGGGTGATTGTTATGACCAAGCATTCAAAAACTAGTGATAAATAAATTACCATCTTTTTCCAAACGACCAAGTATTTTTACAGGAATACAATACATATAGATGGAGTGATTGCCACAGTTGCAAACCGCCATGGCACCAAAAGTTCACTGCAGCAACAACCGAGTAGGTCACCGCATCGCCAGTGGGGAAGAAGGGAAGCTCACATCGCCTATGATGCATGCCCAGCAGCGCCACCGCGGATGGTCCCGCGATTTGGCTTCTCCTAACGCCCATTTGAACAGTTGCACCGGCTGCTCATGCCATTCCGCAAGCATGTGTGTTCTTTCCTCCGCAGTTGACTCCGTGAATATGATCTCTACCATTAGCCCTAGCTCAAAATCAATGAGACGCTGCCAGATGCTGACATCCCTTAGAATCTCTCCCCTGAGATCGACTTGCGCCTCTACCTTGTGCCGCGCCAGGCGCAGCTCCTTCGAACTTCTCTCCAATCGATGTGATGCTTCCTTGATCTGATTTGCCCTTGTTGCCCACCACATGAAACGCAGCCCTGGCATGTCCTCCCGTGTCATCGATCTGTGATTCCAGAGCAATGGATCCCCTCTAAAACACATGTGGGTTTTGCTCAAAGGCGGCAGTGCTGTGGGCCGCAGCGAGAGGGCAGCCCGTGGGATACTGGGATCTAAGGGATTATTCATGGCGGGATCCTCCATGGCGGTATCCGATGGGTGCGGCGGGGAGGCGAGCCTAGGCACTGGGAGAGCCTTACGAGGCTAAGATAAAGATAGTACTAGTACTCCACTCTGTCCATATTTAAATACAAAGGCCACCAACAGTAGCCCTGGCAAAAATTGATCATGCTGCCTGCGTCCTGGTTTATTCGCCCACTTTTTTTGTGCCACTTTTTAGGAATTGCATAAATATTATGTTACTTAAAATATGGTAAAAAATTGGCACAACATACGAAGGAGACCAATGGAAGTAGCAACCCATGATTTAACTACTTGCATGCACGCACTGGAGTAGTAATATCTTTCTCAACTACTCCCTCCCTCACGTCCACTCAATTTGCATGTGATGTATTAATTGACCATCGATGAAGTGAAGGACTTTACACGCGTCAAATTATCACACGGGGTGGATCTTCGTATAAAAATGCGTCCCACTCTGTACCCGCATGTGCATGCGAGGGAATGATTGCGTGCGTGCACATCTTTGCTTCATGCATGTACTGCCAGTGTGCCTGAGAGAGGACGAGTACATTCTTCTGGAACCGGCAGTACGTCACTGTGATCAATCCACACAAGGAGGTCGAGACAACGCCTCCACATGTGCCAGGTGGCATCATGAACTAAAAGAGAGACACTGTGTAGCGTGCCATTAGAATTCTAATTTACATGTTTTGCACATACTCGAAGTACTAGTAAGGTACACGCGCATTTCACGCATCAGATTTGGCAACCAAATTATGAATAAATACCACACTATAGCATGTAAGCTTTGAGTCATATATGCATGATGTAGACATTCGTTTAATTCTTATAATTCATCTCATTCAAAATCAATTAGTTTTTATAAAAAAGTTAGGGCCTCTTTGATTCGTAGGATTTCCAAAACGCGGGAATAGGAAAAACACGGGATTAGAGTGGAATGTCGTCTTGAATCCTACAGGATTGTACGAGTGTTCGATTGTGCACAGAAAATTGTAGGATTCTTTCAAAAAGGTTTGAGTGTATGGAAAGTTTTTCCTATGAAATCTAGTGCAAATGAATCCTATGGAAAAATTCCTATGGTTTACAATCCTATGAATCAAACAACCAAGATAGGAAAAATTCCTAAGGATTAGAATCTCCAAAATTCCTTTGAGAATCCTTTGAATCAAAGAAGCCCTTAATCTATTTTATGATTCATGGAATTGTGCATTGTAAAGCATAAAGTAAAAACAAATAATAGAAATTCAAATAGAAAAAAGTTTCGCAGTTATGATACGGAAGATTCTAGAAAAAAGGAGAGGCACTTGTGTTTTGAGGTTTGTGCATTATGCTTAAGTTCAACCATGGAGTCTGCTAGATTGTACATGTGGTAAAATCCGATGGGGGGGCTAGAAGATGGTGCGAGGGGCCAAGTGGAGGGAGACTATGAAGGAGTGCACAAGTGCGAGATCAATATTTAAAGAGAGGGGGCGAGAAGGTGCGCTATTGCGCGCTGTGGCGGAGCCATGAAAAATAAATGAGCTAGGGGGCTAAGCATTGCAATCCTTTACTTGGAGGGCCAATTCATCAACTTAAACCATTTTACCAGCAATTGATCTAATGATCACATTCATATTAGCCTCAATATATAGTGATGCTAGGGGGGGAAGGGCCCTTGCTGCCCCTTGTCATCATCACTATGCGCGCGTCTGAGAGATGAAGCGGAAGGCATGGATGATGAGAGGGGGACGTTGGATATGTAATTAATGTGGGTGTATTAGCGATGTAATCCTATATAGAGAGGTATAGATTGAACGATGTGAACGTGAGAAAGAGAGTGAGACCTAACTAGATATATAGATTGATCGGTTTGTGTGGAAAACTTGGAAAGACCTAGATATATATACACACACATAGAGGAACATCGATCGTTGCACATGCATGTGAGAGATAAAGAATGCCCGATATGATGAAGAGGGGGAGATGTGTGTGTGTGCATGCATGGGAGACCGACCTGAAGAAAAAGGTTGCATGTGTGCGATGGATAATGTCGAGTGGTAGTGTGTGTGCATGCATGCATGCATGAGAGAAAGTTAGTGGTACAATTATAAAGAGAAGACGACTGTGTGGGTGTAAAAGACTAGGTAAGGTCATAATCAATGTAAAGTTGAATTCAAATATTTGAATAAGAGATCATGATGTTTGAAACCCATGCATGCATGAATATAACTGAGATATGCGTGGTGTGGTTTGGAAACGAGCAGGTTATACTGTATACACATTGAACAAGGTCAGACTGATATGAATTGGAGATACCGATGGCAGACACCGTTTGGCCACATTGCATCCGTCCATGGACACACTATTCTAATTGGAGATGATGGGTGGCTTTCGCTTCACATATCTATATCTGTACCCCTATATATATTATATTTTATATTTTTATATAGTGGGCAAATAACTTTAACTTTGAAATATGGTCATTGGATGAAGCCAAAACGATGGTGCAGAGATGCCAAATTCGAGCACTACTGGTCGTTGGATATCATCTACATTCCACCAGATTTTGCCACATGTACAATCTAGAAGACTCCATGGTTGAACTTAAGCATAATGCAGAAACCTCAAAACACAAGCACTTCTTCTTTGTTCTAGAATTTTCCGTGTCATAATTTCCCAAATGTTTTTCTACATGGTTTTCCATTATTTTTTTAACTTTATGCTTTACAATGCACAATTTCATGAATCTTAAAATAGATTAGCTTTCTTATAAAAAATAGATGATTTCGCATGAAATGAACTATAAGAATTAAACGAACATCTACATCATGCATATATGACTCAAAGCTTACATGATATAATGTGGTATTAATTCATAATTTGGTTGCCAAATCTCATGCGTGCAATGCACGTGTACCTTACTAGTCTAAATGGTGTTTGTGTGTGTGTGTTGTGCGTGCTAAACGCATTGTACATAGTATCATACATGGTTTAGATTCCGAACATCTAGCTAGAGCATACATGTACTATGATTTGAATTCAACATAAAATCGATACATATATTTGAATTTGAGATTGTATGTACATGTAATTCATATTTATACAGGAATTTACTACTCCTATATTCTTGTCATGTGTTGTGAAGATAATATTTAGATGGTTGTATATCTAACCCGAGTACAATACCATTCAAGCAGGGAAAATGTACTCAAATTTAGTCCATATGCTAGACAACATGAATAGTTTTTTTATTGTTGAGGGAAGTGCAAATTGTTTTGGTATTGTACACGTTATGTTTGTTGTCCCGATTATTTTAATTTTGTTGTTGTTGTATTTGAATGCATTTCTAGTAATATAGTAAAATGGGACATGGCTCTCTCTAGTGATGAGATGTGAATTGTCTTTTTTTGTACACGTTAAGCTTGTTCTCCTGAAATTTCAAGCATCGCCTTGTTATGCCGAAATTTCAAGCTAGCATCTCTGTCTATCGTGCTGCGAAACTCCCGCCTCTTCAACTCACACTTTGTTACCTCGAAGTATTTAAGATATATCTTTGTCTCGTTGTGTTCCGAAAACTCCCTCCATCTCAACCCACGCCTTGCTATCCCAAAATTACAACGCGCGCGAAAGTCCCACCTCCTGCGAAATCCCGACACGCGAAATTCCCGTGATACCCCTGAACCGAAAGAACCGCCTAGCTCAAATCTGTCGAGGTACTTTCTTAACTTACGCCACATTTCGGACAAGCGCGTCCCTAAGCCATGGTTCCCCCTCCCATCCCATCCGCCCACCCATTCATACACCGAGGCCGCGAAAACCTGCGAAGCCCCACACCCTCCTTCGTCCGCCACCCAGCCGGAGCCTCTTCCCTGACGACGTCGTCCACAACAACACCTCGACGTCCCTCGTCCACCGCACCGGATGAGGATCCGTCGTCGATCTCGTCGTTCCGCTGGTTCAGCCATCCCGTCCTCCACCTCCAAGGAGTTGCCCCGATGTTCCCCTTGTCTTTCGCGTCACCTCCATTCCCACACCGCCGTTTTCACCTGTACCTCCGGAAGAGCATCATCATCACCATTTCCTCAGACGAAGCTAAGGCCTAATCGGCGCCACCAAAGAGGTTCTACACTAATCACCGCATTTTCTTCCTAATTCGATCTCACGGTGCTGTCGGTGCTCGCCCCCGAGCTAACATGGCGCGGCTCCATCCATGGCGGCTTCGCCGACCACTTGCTCCACGACGTCACTCCCTCGACGACGACGTCCACATCAGTAGGACCTACTGCTACTTTGGCTCTCGCTCGCACTGCTGCTCTGCTCTTGCTCTCGGTCCCCTGCCTGGTATTCTCTTGGTCACGCCGCTGCTCTCGCACTCCGTCTTCCTTGCGTTGCTACTCTCACTCTTGCTCTTGCTTGCGATGCTGGTCTGATTTAGTTACACTTCAGTCGACTGAATCGACTTTTGGGTCAGTCAATTTTCAGGGGGTGGAGGAGGGCTCGTCGAAGTTAAGGAAGAACCAGCCACAGCGGGGAGGGGGGCTTGCCGGAGTGGTACCCCGCTATCTATCTTAGGGTTCAGGGTGGGGCGGTGGTCCCCGACGGTGGTGGGGTGGTGGCGTGGGATGGCTAGGGCTCGCCAGAGAAAAAGCTCGGCACGTGGGTGGGGGGAGGGGGGCCTAGAGGGATGGTTGGGGCGGCGGCGAAAAGGCGGTGGAGAGTGGTTTGGGGGCGGGTGGGGCGGCGCACCACCGGCTGCGGCCGACGGTTTGGTCGGTGGTGGCTGGCGGCTCAAGGGTTGTGGAGGTTGAAGATGAACTGCAGGCCCTTGATTTCGTATCCAGCGGCTGGAAAATCGACTGACCAGCTGCCCCGGCTCTTGGATGCGCTGCTGCTCCGGGTGTTGCTTCTGCTACTGCTTTTTTGCTACTAGTGCGTTCGGTTTCGGCAGTAAAATTCAGTTTTGACAGAAAAATTCAGTTTCGACAATTAAGTTGAGTTTCTACAGTTATATTCAGTTTCGACAGTTATATTCAGTTTCGACAGTTAAGATGAGCGGCTGACGTATTTTAGATCAAGCACTTTGTGGTTATGTATTTTAATTCATCTATTGAAGATGCTATTAGAATTCCACTTAGGTTAACGTTGTCTCTCTTGTCCTGCTTCAGCCTCGCCATCGTACAACTCACTGGAGCTGCTCCAACGACTAAACCCTCCATCACAGCGGTTTTGTACCCCAGGCTCCATCTCCAGACGCCTAAGATCTTCTTCCCCTCCTTCGACAACCAAGTCAGCCGGAGCATCCTCACCTACCAACCCAATCACGCTGAGATCGACATGGCTTCGCCAAAGAGGTTGTACACTTGTTGCATCTCTCTTTTACTCTACATGTTATATATATTGTCCACTGAGCACACGTAGTGACGTGAAATACGATTAGTTTTTCCTACTATATGACAAGCAGTGAGGTACCAGGCAACTTAGCTATCCGCGATGGACTCTCTTGAGCACCATCATTATTTATCTCTGCGTGTTTGAGCTGTGCATTTGTCGATGGGCCTGGGAGTTGAGCTAGTAGGGCAATGGCCTGGGTCCAAAGTACTAGAAGTAGAACAAAAACATTTTTTGAGTGTAGGATTTTCCTTGCTCAAGCCTGCCTACAAGAATCGCCAATGGTTGAAAGGAAAATGGAAGGAAAAACATAGGAATTGGAAAGTTTCCTATGGTACTACTATTCATGCATTTGGTTCAAAGGAATGGAGCAAAGGAAAACTGTAGGATTTGTTCCTTTAGTGTCTCCTTGAAAGAAAAACCGTAGGAATTTTAATATCCACTTGTCCTCCTTTTCAAATTCCTATTCATGAAGCACAAGACTAAGATATAGTAGCATAATAGCGTTATAACAGTACATTTTCTTGTGGTTTGACTTAATCTCACCATGCTTCTATGCATCTTGTGATCTTCCAATTCTTGTGAACCAAACACCCAGATTGGCAGAAATATTGTGTTTTTAAATTCTCTGTTTTGCACGTGCATTCCTATCCTATTCCTGTGTATTTCCAATCCCTGCATTGTTAGAATCCTCAAATTCAAACAAGCCCCTACACAATTACTTCTGTTATAGATATGTGTCAAAGAAAACCTCGTGTGGTTTGTCCTACTCCTGCTGCACTGTGTTCCACCCCAGCTCAGCTGCTCTAACGACGGAAGGGTTCACCATAGTAGGGATCCACTCTCCAGACTGTCTTTTGCCACCTTAGATCTTCATCCCCGTCGCCGACAGCTACGACAACTGCATTACCATCATCAACTGAGAAGATGACCATGAGGACTACACGGATCCACAAGAGAGGTCACACTTTTCCATGTCTGCTTATGTTATGCATCGCTTAATATGATGACATGCTACTTTATCATCGTGTTCACCTATTAGACTCCGAGTCAGGTCCAAACTAATGCCGAAACTTGCATTTTTAAATGGTTATGGGGTACATATTGGGGCAGCAATCAGTACTATCTGTCTACTATCTGGTTAATCTCGGGTGTCTACTATGAGTTTCATGTTGGGTGCAAAAAAACATTAAAGGAGCCATTATCTGTATTTTTAACTAAAGCTATTATCTTCTGCTATCATTGGTTTTGGGTCTATCCACAGGTTGCTACCATCACTCTGGATTTGTGCATGCACTCCTTACATAATCTCACTATGTTTTATTCCTATGCAGGTCAGTTATTGTACACAATGGAACTGAACATGTAGAGCAAAAGAGATGAGCCTTGCGTAGAAATAAAATTTCATGCAAACGTCGCTCCATGGTGGGTGCAAAGGCAGCCCCCCTCCACCTATTTCGGATTGTAATCAAGAGGAAGATAACTGTTCTAAGGGGATTCAGAAGGAGAAGACCACTCCTATTTGCCCCCTGAGGTCTTCGCTCTAACTTGGCATGCTGATGTTGGTAATATCATGCATAGGGTGCCTTGCATTGCTTACTTTATACATCAAATAAGTCATGGTTAGCCAGTCATCTTATATGTGAATCATGCAATGCCATCTTGTTTAGCCACACATCATATATGTGAATTTTGCAATGCCACCCTGGTTAGCCAGTCATCTTATATGTGAATTATATCATGCCATCATATTAATTACGTATTAAATTTGTCAACAATTTTAGTACATTCAATTACTCTTCTATGCATCAGCCAACACAGTCAGGGGAAAATCTGGTGTGGAAACAAGGTCTTCAAAGCAAACAATGCTATCTGATGAAGCGCATGTCTTGCTGGTTACAGATAGCTCCTCAGAGGAGGATTCAGAGACAGATGACCAGTCCTATCCCCCCCCAAGGTGCATGCTCTAACTTGGCAGGGTTATGTTGCTCATATCATCCATATGGTGTCTTGCATTGCTATGTCATTTGCTTAGTTTAGACATGCTTTGTGTGAATGCCACCTGTTTAGTGTCTAATTACCATATATGTGAATTATGCAATGCCATCTTGTTGCAAGACATTATATATGTGAATTATGCAATGCTATCTTGTTGCAAGGCATTATATATGTGAATTATGCAATGCCATGGTGTTTAGCCAAGCGTCGTATATGTGAATTATATCATGCCGTCCTTTTTTTGTACTCATTGCATTTGTCGACAATGTTTGCATATTCAACTGCTCTACCTGTGCATCAACCATTTGAATTGGTGATGGATAAATCAGGAGTGAAAACAAGGTCTTCAGAGCAGACAATGCTACCTGCTGAAGCAGATATCTTGCTGGTTACAGATAGCTCTTCAGAGGAGGATTCAAAGGCAGATGACCAGTCCTATTATCCCCCTTCGGTGTATGCTCAAACTTGGTAGGGTTATATTACTCATATCATGCATATGTTGTATTGCAATGCTTAGTCTTTACATCACATACACAATATTGAATGTCATCTCCTTAGTTGACACATCATATATGCGATTGCGCTCTGCTCACTTGCTTAGCATATAAATCATATATTTGAATTATATCATGCCATGATGTTTACATAGACAACATGTATCTGAATTATTTCATGCCAACCCATTTTCTAAAGACATAATATAGTTATATCATCTCATCTTGTTTACATAGTCATCATATTTTGAATTATGCCATTCTATCCATGAATTATATCATGCCATCATGTTTCCATCGACGACATGTTTGTGAATTATGGGATGCCAACCACTTTAATAGACACATCGTATAGTTATATATCGTGTCATCATGTTTACATAGTCATCATATTTTGAAGTATGTCATTCTATCCTGTTTAGTTAGCCATCATACATGTGAAATTGTGTCATGCTATCCTGTTTAATTAGCCATCATATATGGGAAATTATGTCATGCTATTCTGTTTGGTTAGACATCGTAAATGTGGATTATTTCATGCCCTGGTTTATTCCCTACTATCCATTGCACCTGTCTATCTTACAATGTGTGTACATTCAATTACTTTTCTTGTTTATCAGCCATTTGAATTGGAGGGGGTGATCATAGTATCTGTGGGAGTAAAAACACGGTATTCAGAAAAGATCGTGCTACTTGTCGATGTAGATAGAACCACGATTGTACTTGCCCTAGAACCTACCCCACCATACATAACCCAGACTCACGCTGATTGTGCCCCTACCCAGTTGGACAGAGAACCAGCTACACACCTTCTAACCCCAACCCCAGCAGATAGTAACCCAGTTCCAGTTGACACAACATCGTCCCCACCATAGAGCACACAAACACGAGCAGTTAGTAAGGCAACTGCAGTGCCCAAAGCACGAGGGCCACCACTCCGAACCCCAAGTCAACGCTTAAAGTAGAAGAAGAATTGTTCTCAAGTCAGGTTCCGTAGCTATGGTTCATACTCCTTTGCTCTTGCATCACTGTATTTACTCATACCAACTAATTTCAAATTTGAAGGATGCAATTGAAACTCCAATGGCCCAACAAGTATGTTTTAAACCTGTTTGTTTAATGTGTTTGCTGTTGTAACTTGCTCTATGTTGATTTCAGTTTCAATTGAATAAACAATTATGTTCTCATGACATGCACATTACAAGTGTTGTTATTGTTGTGTAGTTTCCCACACTTATATTCTGCCTATGCTGCTTTGTCTTAAATAGATATTATTTGAACGGTCTCTATCTTTATTTGGCAACATAAACTAGAATGATATAGACCATACAGTGACCATACTACATAAATATATGTTTGTTTGATGTTGTTATCCTGTCCACCTTATTAGTGAACTTATTTACCAAAACGAGTTCCATATACAACATTGTAAACATGTGATGTGTTTGTTTGTTTCTCTTTTAGAATGCGGATAAAATATTGGAGAAAAGTACCCTGTTATACAATGGTAAAGGAAGTAATGCAGATAAGGTTCAAGATAGTGAGACATCCCTATTGGTCTCCAAGAAAGCTGATAAAAACTATATTTAACACACTGAGACAACCCCAAAGCCCTTTCTTGATGTAGTGTTCAAGTTACTGGCTGCTACTGCTGGCACTAGCTCTTCGAACTCGTTTCTTGAATCAGGTCGTCTTCTTGAGTCTCAACTTCAAGTTGAAAGACATCGATCAGATGTTATGCGACAAGAAGCCGAAGGACTGAGGAAGTCCCTGCAGAATTCAGATGCATACTTTCTGGTGCAACAGCAAGTGCTGGAGGATTTAAACGCCAAACAAGAGAAAGCTAATAAGCTTGCTAAGCATCTTGCCAGCATTATGGGTGCCCAGGATATTGTTTCTTGAGCTCTTCTGAAGTGGTTTCTATTTTGGACTTGTTTTGCTGCGACGTTTATTTGCACTGGTCGCCAACTTTGACAACAAGTGTATGTGATATGCTGCTTTGTTCCCTATATTTGCACTCGTGGTGAAG
Organism: Triticum urartu; assembly: GCF_003073215.2. Classification (NCBI taxonomy): domain Eukaryota; kingdom Viridiplantae; phylum Streptophyta; class Magnoliopsida; order Poales; family Poaceae; genus Triticum; species Triticum urartu. The sequence goes on from NC_053028.1 coordinate 282,782,091, forward strand.
TTTGATGCCCTGTGGATGTAATATGTGTAATAGTCGTGATAGCCTAGCATAAGTTGCTTGCTTATTTATTTCCTTGTTGTCTTGTTTATTTGTTTGCTTGTAGTCAGTGCAGTTCTTTTTCCGCGGTTTTGCTAGTGGCTGCAATAACCTATTTTTTTAAGACTAGGCCACAATAACCATGGGCTCACTCGTGCGCATCAGTCCTAAACAAACGGTTTTTAACCCCTTTCCGCGACGGCATTTGGAACTGTCGCCAAGTGAGAATGGGCGATAGGGGGTCCTTCCCACACGACCCAGAAACAGTCGGGGATATGCCCTCCTAGTAGGCACACTCGGCAAAATGAGAATGCATGCGACCGGCGAGCGCTCAAATATGGAAATACGTACAGTAGAGCTAAAAAAATACAATTATATGGCGAAATTGTTTCCGGTCACAAGTACATCCCACACAGTCAGTCCCCGCTAAACGTTTCCGTTCATATGTACATCCCACACAGTCACTCCAAAGAAAATGTTTCCATTCACAGGTACATCACACACATTTTTCCTATTAAATCGTTTGCGTTATTCCATGTATCAGACACGGTCCGTAGAAGAAACTGTGTGGCAAAGGCTATCCATCACACACAGTTTTTATGTGGTAAACGTTTGCGCAATGTGGCCTAACACAAACCGTTTTCAAGAGAATGTCGTGTGTGATTGTTCATTGATCCAACATGGTTTATTCCTAGAAACTGTGTGCGTTGCCTGAGGTCATTACCCATGGTATTTTTTCAACAACGGTTTGGAATACCAAAACCCAATTAGCAGGCTAATTATCCGATTATTCATAATCCATTCATTAATCTAATTGACATTTCATATTAAGCACACAATATATTTCATTTCCATATTAAGGAAGCATAATTTCATAATTGAAATACATCAGAGTACAACATGATATAGCTTCTGCACTCAGCTACCCCATTACACAACTGCACCAGCAGCAAGTTCCACATGCAACATGTAGAACCTTTCGAAATTAGCATCATAGACGGTATATAGACAGATGCATCTCATCTGGAAAACTGCTGAAGCGGAAGGCGAATATTGAGCCTTCATTCATGTTGAAGGTCTTTGCAACTTTAGGCCAGTGCCTGTGGATGATTGACAGTCCGTCCTTTGTCCTCTTCAGGAACACTTCAATATTGAACCGTGGATGTTGTATGAATACCTTCCTCGCCTCCTGACCATAGAGGTGGTTTGAGAGGTAATCATTAGTGAACTGCTTTGGAAAGGCCTGAAAACAAGGATGTGCATAAATATCTTCTCTATATTGGAAATGGCACAAAGGAATAAAAAAGGCAAGGTATAATAGTTAGTACCATCTTGTAGTGAACCGGTGTCTTCTTCATTGTGCAGACAAAGATCTTGTTGTTTTTTGGCGCTAATTTTTTATCCTAACAATCTTTCTGAGTTTCTTGATTTGATTGATATTCATGGACAACTCATTTCCCCATATGCAAAAGGGTCGAATAGTGGGTCAAAACCTCTGACAGCAGGACCTACATGTGCAAGACCAAATTGTTAAAAACCAAAATATTAGAATGGTTCCTACAATTGCACAATAATGTGCTATTAGAGAATAGAGCATGCACGTGCTATACCTCACTACTTCCCATTGTTTCCCTGCAACACATATAAGGTAGTCAGTCATCAGGTTAAGTAAGGATTCGCATGCTATCAGTAAAATATGTTGATGAAAAATAAGCACATTGCAGATTCATTAGATTAATTCAAGCCACACAGAAAATCCATTTACCCTAACCAAGCATGATTAAGAACTAGGAAATATAACACTTGTATATGTTTCTCATGTATTAAGTGTAGCCAAATTCGATTTATTCCTCACATGCACAACAATACAAAATTCTACCCACAACTATTGGACATCGCATTGCAGAATTGAACCAAGCAGTTAACTAAACACCACAACAAATGTACCAAACATTAACTGAGCACCACATTGCACAATATAACATACTATTAATGGAAGATCAGACAGTTAACCAAATAGTTAACTATAGCCAATTGTAGAAATTGTATTTGTTTCTCATGTATTTACTACAACCAAATTCAATTTATTCCTCACATGGTATACAATAACAGAATGCACCAAAACTATTGAACATCGCACTGTAGAATTGAACCAAACAGTTAACTAAACACCACTACACAAATGAACCAAACGTTAACTGAGCACCACATTGCATAATGTATAAGCAAACCAAGCATGCTTGACAATTTGGAAATATAGCAATTGTATTTGTTTCTCATGTATTTTGTAAAGATAAATTCGATTTATTTCTCACATGGAAGACAATACAAAATTGCAGCCTGAAGAATTGAACATCACATTTGCAGAATTGAACCAAACAGTTAACTGAGGACTACAACTAATTAACAAAATAGTTAATAAGTGAGCACCACACTGCACGACATATAGAACATATACACTAGAGCACCAGATTGCATGGTAAAATTAGATAGCACAATTCACTAGAATTTGTGAAGGAAAGGCAGGAGCAGCACACGCAATGGGTAAAACGAGCATGCTTAACCGGCGTAGCTAGCAAATGGCAAGGTGCTCCTCCAAGATCTAGGGGTCAGCACGAATGGCAGCCATCGCGACCTCATCCCCGTGAGCGACCGTGATTTGCTTCTCTGCTGCCAAATGCTCCTTGAGATCCTGGCTATACTGCGTGCACCATGGCTTAGGGTGGCGCTTATTTGGTGGAGGGATCGGTGATTTGGGTGGAAAGTGTCGCGCTCGCGCCGGCGGTCGGGGCATGTGGGATGCGGAAGGAGGAGCAAGATGGGGGTCGGGTGTGGATTACCTACCTGGATAGACGAGGCCGAGCAGCGTGAAGGAGGGTCAGTGACGAGGAGGCGCTGCAAGCAAGGAGTGAAGGTTTCAACTTGGAAAGGAAGGCGGAAAGAGGGGAAATGCGGATTTTGGTAAGGGGGAGGGGGTGGGGAGGTAGATATTTCCGCGGAAGCCGAAAATTTGGAATCACTTCAGCCAAAAAACTGGCGCGCAAAGTGTCATCAGACACGGTCCTTTATTCAGAAATGTGTACGATATGTGGACATCACAAACGATTCAGATAGCTTGACCCATGTGTGATGAGTTTGAACGTCAAAAGTTTTGGTTCGAATTTCCATGGTTACAGTGGTCATCCACATCATTGCATAATTTGGGTACACAAAGGAGACTACAGCACACCTACACTTCTTAATCGAGCAAGTTTAGCAATTAAACAGAGCTAGCTGACCTAAACATTACTCTAACAAATTGAAGACCAGTGCTCTTAATTAAACAAAACAAAGAGTAATACTGCGGCTGGTGCTCATCGATCTCCACCGCCGCCTTCATGTCCAGCTCGCGCCCGACGGTCTCCTGGGGAAGGGGCTCCATGGCATCCATCGCACCATACTCGGCAAGCATCTCGCCATCCGCGTCTGCCATCTCTTTGGAAAAGGCCGCCACGAGCTGGGCGTGGACGGACGTGATCTGGGCTTCGACGGGCTCCGTCGTTGCAAGGTATGCGGCGGAGGAACGGACAGCTGCTCGAACGCTCTCGATGATTGCCGGCTCTTCGGCCGTGGGTTGCCGACCGTTGTCGGAGAAGCTTTGTTCGATTTGTGCGGTGACCGCCAGGAGCTGGGCGTGGGCGGCCTCGACATGGTCGTGGGCGGCCTCCATCATGGCTAAGGCCGCCACTGCGGAACGGACAGCTATTGTGCCGCTCTCGCCAGTTGCTATCCCCGAGGCAGATGTTGCTGCCGCCACTTGAGAAGCAACAGCGGCCGTTTGGGCTAACTTTGCCGCCCGGCCGCAGATTGTGCCTGTGCTCATGCACCTTGTTAGCACGCGGATGGCAGCTGCGGCCGCACTCTCACCGGAGTAAGCTACCGAAGTTGCCCTCACGACGCGGTTCCAGGTGCCCATCTTTCACCGGCGACGATTGAACAGTGAAATGATATTTGGGGAGCGAGCTAGTGTGCTTGAGACGCCGGTTGTGGACTGTAGCCGACGCACCTTCTCGCGTAATCCATAGGCGTAATATACACCATGGTGCTCCAGGATATTTTGTGCTACATCTCACACGGTTGATGATAATAAACTATGTGCGATCTACTTGATTTTTCATCTTGATTTGAATTACATAATGGGGTCACAACGGCAATGGACGAAGTTTGAATTGCTAGACCTTTTATCTAGAGTGAACATGCAACTATATGTGTGTCGTAAAAGAATTGGAATTATTCAGGGTTCGTTTGAACATTTTATACATTAAATTAGTTTTCTAGCCATTTGAGGTGCATAATTCAAATTTGAACTACAAGCACATGCTCCAGTGCATATAAATTGGTTGAAAAATAAAATCTATGTCCTTGGGTGCATGCTTAGGTCCCATGCAAGAAATGGGAATGAATTTCAAACACCAGGGCACCGTTGATTACCAGGAAAACATTGAGATGCCTGGTTTTTAAATTCTAGTAAATCCAAAACCCGTTTGAAATTCATGAAACTTGGCATGCTATCATGGAGCGGCATCAACGTGTCATGGTAAAAGTTTTGTCCCATTTGGGGCAGGTTTGGGTATATGCTTCTCACAAACTGGAGCTTCTCATAACAAGCATGATGGTTTTCGGTAGGGAACGTCCCACCTTTGGGGACGAAACGATATCCATTGTCTTATTGCTTTCAAATTTTTTCTCGTGTCAACATAGAACAACAGGAGTGTTGTGTGAATTTTTTTATTTTTCGGGGTTCGTTTGGACATTTTTATGCATTAACTGAGTTTTCAATGCATTTATGTGTATAATTCAAAATTGAACTACATGCACATGCTCCAGTGCATATAAATTGGATGAAAAATCAAATTTTTGTCCTTGGGTGCATTCTTAGGTCCCATGCAAGAAATGGGAATGAATTTCAAACACCAGGGCACCATTGATTGCCGAGAAAACGTTGAGATGCCTGGTTTTTAAATTCTAGGAAATCCAAAATCTGTCTGAAATTCATGAAACTTGGCATGCTATCATGCAGCGGCATCAACATGCCGTGGTAAAAATTTTGTCCCATTTGGGGCAGGTTTGGTTATATGCTTCTCACAAACCGGAGCTTGTCACCACAAGCATGATGGTTTTCGGTAGGGAACGTCCCACCTTTGGGGACGAAACGATATCCATTGCCTCTTATTGCTATCAAATTTTTTCTCATGTCAACAAAGAACAATAGGAGTGTTGTGTGATTTTTTGTGATTTTTCGGGGTTCGTTTGGACATTTTTATGAATTAACTGAGTTTTCAATGCATATATGTGCATAATTCAAATTTGAACTACATGCACATGCTCCAATGCATATAATTTGGTTGAAAAATCAAATATGTGTCCTTGGGTCTATGCTTATAGGTCCCATGCAAGAAATGGGAATGAATTTCAAACACCAGGGCACCGTTGATTGCCGACAAAACATTGAGATGCCTTGTTTTTAAATTCTAGTAAATCCAAAACTTGTCTGAAATTCATGAAACTTGGCATCCTTTCATGGAGCAGCATCAACATGCCATGGTAAATTTTTTGTCCAGTTTGGGGCAGGTTTTGGTATATGCTTCTCACAAACCAGAGCTTCTCACAACAAGCATCATGGTTTCAGTAGGGAATGTCCCACCTTTGGGGACGAAATGATATCCACTGCCTCTTATTGCTTCCAATAAATTTCTCGTGTCAACATAGAACAACAGGAGTGTTGTGTCATTTTTTGTGATTTTTCGGGGTTCGTTTGGACATTTTTATGCATTAACTGAGTTTTCATTACATTTATGTGCATAATTCAAATTTGAACTACATGCACATGCTCCAGTGCATATAAATTGGTTGAAAAATCAAATCTGTGTCCTTGGGTGCATGCTTAGGTCCCATGCAAGAAATGGGAATGAATTTCAAACAGCAGGGGCACCGTTGATTGCCGCAAAACATTGAGATGCCTGGTTTTTAAATTCTAGTAAATCCAAAACTCGTCTGAAATTCATGAAACTTGGCATGCTATCATGGAATGGCACCCGACATGTTGTGGTATTTTTCGTGTCCATTTTGAGAGAAGGACTCGAATAATGATAGCCAACAAAGGCATTTTAAATATCTCAAAGGTTTTATATCTCAAAGGTTTTATAATTCAAATAGTGTGTGTTCTGTTAACCATTCACGTGACGCCACGTGCCTTGGTTTTAATGGTTGTAGGAGGTGCCGTGCGGACAGCTGCTTGACCTTGACTGAACGGGACGCGTGCGAGCGCAGTCCGGTGCGCAGGCTAACCGAGAGGCGTGCAATCTATACTCGAATGCGCAGGCTCACCGGGAAGCGTGTGAGCTGTACGCTACGCAGGCTCACTGGGAAGCGAGCCCTTTTAATTCCATGGCTGCCCGCCTTGCTCGCATCCTCTCCATTATTGGCACCCAAGCCACAGTTTAATTCGCTTTTTAAATATAAAACAATCATCGCAAACATTTTAGTTAGAACACCCGTATGGGAACCGACAGCTTCCCAGGAAGCCAAATGAAAATGTGCCGAGCAGGATTTCGGCTGCTCTTGATCGCAAACATTTTAGATAGAACACCCATACGCAAAGTGAGAGTAGCGTAGGATTTGTGCATCCCTTGAACGCAAACGGTTGTTTTGGATGACCTGTGTGCAACCACGTACAAAAAATTTGGTAAGATTTGTGAATCCTTGTAACACTGCGATTTGTCAAAATATGAACCTAAAAATCACTAGCAATATCTAATTTTTGCAACTAAAATTTAGTAATTAAGCATAGATTTCATTCATAGATTAAGCAGTTGTTCTTAATTATACAAACAGTTCAAGTCGACAGCTGAACCGACCAAACTTTTCCCCAATTGTTGCCAACCACGTACTGAAATAGCTAGTTCAACTATATATACTAGCAAATTTTAAGTAGTTATACAGTTCCACCACATCTATAGTCAGATGAACTGAACAAAATAGCCCCTAAATACTAGTACTACTACGGCGGAGGGGCTTTGTACTACTTCCGGCTGCCTCTCCTCTTCCGAGCGTGCTCATTAAGAGGCGGCGGAGGAGGAGCCTACGACGAGCTGGGCAACCGCAATACGGTGCCTGCCGCTATTGCAGCTTCAGCAACGCTCACCTCGAACGCCCTCTGCCGCTCCAGACGACCCCTCTCGAAGCGGTGGTTCTCCTCATAGATCTCCTGATTCCTCGCCTCTGAGGCGGCGTGTGCCGCGGCCATGGTGGCGGTAAGGCTCTTTGCGTGCTCGACGAAGCGCTCCTCCTCCTCCCACAAGAACTCGGTGTTTCACGCAAGGTCGCTGACGCACGTGCGGACATCCACCTCCACCTCCCGCCTTCGGGCGGCAGTGGCAGAGCGGGTGATCACCCAGGCGGTCGACGGTGGGCTGGCGGCCACAGCGGCCGACGACTGTGTGGCGGCCACGACCACCACCTCCGGACTTCGGGCCGCGGTGGCAGAGCGGGTGATGGCCATAGTGGCCGGCAGTGGGGTGGAGGCCACGACGGCCACCTCCCACCTTCAGGCCGCGGCAGCGGAGCGCGCGATGGCCCTAGCTTTCGACGGTGGTGTGGCAGCAACGACGGCCGGTGAGGGAGTCCTGGATTAGGGGGTCCTCGGACAGCCGGACTGTTGGACTATGAAGATACAAGATTGAAGACTTCATCCGGTGTCCGGGTGGGACTCTCCTTTGCGTGGAAGGCAACCTTGGTAATTCAGATATGTAGATCTCCTCCCTTGTAACCGACTCTGTGTAACCCTAGCCCCCTCCGGTGTCTATATCAACCAGAGGGTTTAGTCCATAGGACAACAACAATCATAATTATAGGCTAGCTTCTAGGGTTTAGTCTCTACGGTCTCGTGGTAGATCAACTCTTATAATACTCATATCATCAAGATCAATCAAGCAGGAAGTAGGGTATTACCTCCATCGAGAGGGCCCGAACCTGGGTAAACATTGTGTCCCCTGTCTCCTGTTACCATCCGCCTTAGACGCACAGTTCGGGACCCCCTACCTGATATCCACCGGTTTTGACACTAACATTGGTGCTTTCATTGAGAGTTCCACTGTGTCGTCAACATAAGGCTTGATGGCTCCTTCGATCATCAGCAACGATGCGATCCAGGGTGAGGTATTTCTCCCCGGACAGATCTTCGTATTCAGCGGCTTCGTACTGCGTGCCAACTGGCTTGGCCATCTAGAGCAAATGGAAAGCTATGCCCCCGGCCATCAGGTCAGGTTTGGAAGCTTGAACTATACTGCCGACATCCGCGGAGACTTGATCTTCGACGGATTCGAACCCGTGTCAGATGCGCCGCACTGTCACAACGAGCATGACTTAGCTTTGGTGCCGGACAGTGTTCGGGAGATCACACCTGTGGCAACTCTGGCCCTTGATCCGGAGCATATCGCGCCGTCCGAGGACGGGTGAATGGACCCTGCCATGGAGGCCGCACACTCAGCGGTGATAGAGCCGAATACTGACTTCACCTCCTACGAGACCTATGTTGCCGGACCCTTGGATTCATCCCCAGCCACGGGCTCCGAACCGCCTGCGTCCGTGCCCATCGAATCTGATTGGGCACCGATTATGGAGTTTTCCTCTGTGGATACCTTTCAGCACTCGCCCTTGGGCGATGTGCTGAATTCATTAAGGTCTCTCTCCTTGTCGGAGGGCCCTTGGACGAACTATGTCCGGCTTGAGTGGGAAGCGGACGACGAAGAAATTCGTTCCCCACCCACCACCCACTTAATAGCCCCTGTAGACGACTTAACCGACATGCTTGATTTCGGCTCCGAAGACATCGATGGTATGGACGACGGTGCAGGAGAAGAACAGGAACCACCGCCCATAGGGCGCTGGACTGCCACCTCATCATACAATATATACATGGTGGATACACCCAAAGAAAACAATGACGAGGAACGAAAGGATGCAGCGAAGGATAATCCCCTCGAGAAGCAACCAAAGCGATGACGTAGGTGCCGCTCCAAATCCCGCCAGGGTAAAAACAGTGATAACAGCGCAAGAAAGAATAATAACCCGGTCGACTCCAAAGGAAACGACGACCACATGGACCCCAGCGATAGAGCAGGATGAACCAGCGGACAGCGAACATAGTACGGAGCCGCTGTCCCATCACGGCGACGCCGAGGGTAAAGCTCATCAACCTATCTCCGGAGAGGAGAACAGTCCGGACGACGATGCACACATCATCCCGGAAAGGCACTTGGAGCAAGAGGACCTCCACAGAAGGCTTATTGCCACCGCGAGGAGTCTGAAGAAGCAGAAGCAAAGGCTTAAGGCCGTGCAAAATACACTCAACAGTAGATGGAACAAAGTGCTCGACACTGAAGAAAAGTATGGTGGCAGCCGCCATAGAAAGAGCTATCCAAAGCGCAAGCTGCTGCCCGAATTCTATGACGAGGCCTTAGAGCCTATATAGCCGAAAAATAAAACGGCCGATCAGCCGGATCGACCACCCCGTGGCCACGATAGGGCGGCTAACAATGTCGCACATAAGTCAGCACGCGATGTATGTGAGGACTTGCACCAAAAAGCCGGTATGACCAGGTCCATCTACGGATCTAGGAAGCGCACTCTGACACAGAATCAAAACTGAACACTACAACGGTCAGAATGCCATGACACATCAAAATACAGGGGTGCCGCGCACCCCCTATGCTTCACCGATGAGGTTCTGGATCACAAATTTCCAGAAGGATTCAAACCCATGAACATAGAGGCATACGACAGAACGACAAACCCTGGGGTCTGGATTGAGGACTTTATCCTTCATATCAACATGGCATGCGGAGATGATCTCCATGCCATCAAATACTTGCCCCTCTAGTTGAAAGGACCAGCTCGGCACTGGCTGAAGAGCCTCCCCGAAAACGCAATTGGAAGTTGGTAAGAGGTTGAAGATTCTTTTAGGGATAATTTTCAAGGGACCTATGTCTGACCTCCGGATGCAGACGATTTAAGTCATATAATTCAACAGCCTCTAGAGTCAGCCCGAAAGCTTTGGAACAGATTCCTCACTAAGAAGAATCAAAATTGTCGACTGCTCGGACGCCGAAGCCTTAGCGGCTTTCAAACACAGTGTCCGGGACGAATGGCTCGCCAGACATCTCAGCCAGGAAAAACCGAGGATAATGGCAGCCCTAACAAGCCTTATGAACCACTTTTGCGCGGGCGACGACAGCTGGCTGGCCTGTAGCGGCACCGGCAACCCAGGCACATCCGAAGTCAGGGATGGCAATGGAAAACCACGACGCAATAAAATCAAGCATCGAAACAATGAAGACAGCCCAGACAACACGGTGGTAAACACCGAATTCAGGGGCCCTCGACCCGGTCAATGGAAAAAGGCATTCAAAGGCAGTTGAGATGGATTGTCCAGCCTAAACAAGATTCTAGACAGATTATGTCAGATTCATGGCACCTCCAACAAACTGGCAAATAACACCAACAGAGAATGCTGGGTCTTCAAGCAGGCCGTCAAGCTAAACGCCGAACACAAGGGGAGGGACACACCAAGCGAAGACGAGGATGAGCCTCGCCGGCCGAACACTGGGGGACAGAAAAAATTCCCACCAGAGGTCAAAACAGTGAACATGATTCACGTAACGAAGAGAGGGAGCAAATGTGCACCCCGAGACGTATGCGCCGTGGAGCCCGTCACCCCCAAGTTCAACCCTTGGTCGGCCTGCCCGATCACTTTTGATCCAGGGATCACCCGACTAGTATCTGGCACAGAGGATCGGCTGCCTTGGTACTAGACCCAATAATTGACGGATACCATCTCACCTGAGTCCTTATGGATGGCGGCAGTAGTCTTAATCTGATATATGAGGACATAGTCCGCAAAATGGGGATAGACCTGACAAGAATCAGCCAAAGCAATACTACCTTTAAAGGAGTAATACCAGGCCCAGAGGCCTGCTGCACAGGCTCTCTAGTACTAGAGGTTCTATTCGGTTCTCCCGACAACTTCTGAGGTGAAAAGTTAACCTTCGACATTGCTCCATTCCGAAGCGGCTATCAAGTACTACTTGGAAGAATGGCCTTCGCTCGTTTTAATGCAATACCGCATTACGCTTATCTTAAGCTTAAGATGCCCGGTCCACGTGGCATCATCATACTTAGCAGAAACACAGAACATTCCTTACGTGCGGAAGAACATGTGGCGGCTTTAGCAGCCGAACACTGAACGCCCTCTCCAACTAGAATAAATGATCGGTCGTCAAGACCGCGGACACAGCTAGATGAGTCCGGCGCACCACTAGCTGTAACATCTCAGATAAACCTAAGACTGGGTTCACGGATATACCCCCATAGGTGGTGCTAGGGGCTTCCCACATGTAAAAAGGACTATTGTTCGGCTTGATCTTATTTAGATTGAATTTTAATGGTTCATTAAGAATAACCAATTTTTCGCACGAAAACTTTCACCTGGGCTTTTCTCTCTTACAGATGATCATTGTGCTACACCCTTCCAGGATACGGCACAATGGAGACACAGGCGCAGACGTGCAATAGGGCCCCGTTCAAAGGTTTCTTTTTAGATTAAGACCCTGTGTAAACCTTTTTTACTGTCTCTTGTTTCTTCACACCCTCAGGATACTCAACACAACAAAAAGGGATGCTGGCGTTATTGACATTTCATCATGTCAGACTAATGCACGTACCTGGAAATTCAGGGCTTATTATCGAGGGCGTTACTCAACCCAGTATATGTTGTAAAGACCGAACACCTTAGGGAGTGTTCGGCGTCCCGAGTTTGGCCTTATATGCATCAGCCCTGAATCATGTCTTTGGTCAATAGTTGGGTTTTCCCGGCTCCCGTGTTTTGCTACCTTACGTTCCGCTCTATCGGCTAAGGTGGCACCGGGAGAACTACTGCGATTGTGCCCTGGTTCATCTGGATGAGCACCTCAGTAGAGAAAGCCGAAACTGACTGTCATGATAAAGCGTGAGACTAGTCAACCACTCAAGGACTTAGTGGAATCTTTGTGATTCCTCCACATTAATGAAGAACCGGTTTCCCGATCATGTTTGTACGCACATCATATACGGATAAGCGCGGAAGTACCAGGGGCTATATAGTAGCCCCACTTTCAAACTCCTATGGCTAAGTGAAAGTGTTAAAGCAATATAGTCCGATTGCCTTGTTCGCCGCGCTATCACCTCCTTAATGGACCAAGACGTTGGATCAAGTGTGAATACACGCTTTTCGAAACACGCCCACATTATATGCGTGGGGGCTGAAGCTGACGACTGCAAACTTTTATGTTATATACATACATAAATGGCCGCACAGGAGGTATCATAATACTTTCAGGCAAAAGTATAAACATAGCCTTCATAATCCAAATAGCGTTGTTTTTACAATTGGGATACATGTCACTTGAACATGATACTCTTCGAGAACTGAGCCTCTATTAAGCGAGCGCCTTCTAGGACTTCTACAAAATAGTGCTCGGCCGAGCCCTGCTCTACCGCCGGACCCCGGGTTGCAATAGCGGTGGCATCCATCTCTACCCAGTATGTCTTAACACGGGCAAGAGCCATCCGCGCACCCTCTATGCACACTGACCTCTTTACAGGGTCGATATGTGGCACAACACCAAGGAATCGTTGCACTAAACCAAAATAACTATTCGGCCTTGGTCCTTCCGACCAAAGATGGTCCATGACAGACCTCATGGCAAGCCCGGACAACCTATGGAGCTCAGCCCACTCGGCCATTTGCTCATTTTACAGCAGCGGACGCGTTGGAGCACTGAACTGCGACCAGAACAACTTTTCCACTTCGTGATCTTTTTTATCATTGAAAAACTTAGTCGCATCAGTAGCACTCGTTGCCAAGTCCAAGTACACGTCTGCAGAACTCCATAATTGATATAGAGGGGCATACTTCGGATCTCCAAACTTCGTCCGCAACAAAAAGGGCTTCCCAGCCGTGATATCTCCGGCTTGACGAAGCTCCTCCTTTGTCGCTCTGATTTTAGAGAGGGTTTCCTTGGTTGCTACCATGGCTTTCTTCAGGTCCGCCACTTTTGCTTGGCTTTCCTTTTCAAGAAGCTCATACCGGTCGGCGGCATCCTTCAGCTCAATGGCCATCTTGGCTATTTTATCTTCACTCTTGCGATGAGCATCCCGTGTGGATCTTAACTCTTCGGCCGCCTTTAGGGTGGCCGCATCACTCCTCCTGGCTTGTTCCTTGGCTCAAGCAAGTTCCGCCCGAAGGGTCTCCACGGCGGTAGCTCCATCTTCAGTCACAGCTTGTTATAGATACTAGCATCATGCTCCTCTTAATATCTATTGACCACTGAAGAATACATACCCTGTGCCTTGTCAAGCCGCTTGTTCACAAGCACAATGTTGGCATCTTCCGTTCGAGTTGCTGCCTCAGTCCGGTAAAGTCAGCAGTCCGGCCAGCCACCGAACCGTCAGCCGCCTGCACATGAAAGCAGCACGATTGTTACCTAGGACTACGATCCTCTGTTTGCCTCCTCTGGATAGCAACCAGAGTCTCAGGGGCTACTATCTGTATAGAGCACACCTAGCATGTGCGGTACCGTCAAAAATTTTATATATTACTTTGCGTACCTCAAAAGCCTCTTAGTAGACTCATAAAAGCTTCATGCAACCCACTTTTTGCGGATGAAATCCTCTCGACCACCATACCGATTAAAGTACGATGCGCCTCTGAGATAGCCACTTGCTCCAAAAGACTCATCAGTGTCTTCAGTTGCACACCGGACAGTCCTGGACTCTTTCTGTTGCTCTCCTTAGGAGACGAATGCTCCGGACTTCGGGTGGCCGAAGGGTTACCTTCTGGACTTAGCGGATCAGGAGAAATCCTCCATGATGACACCTCAGGGTCGTTCGCCCTAGGAGGCGGGGCGGCAAGGGGAGGCATTTCACTCTCCATCATCTCCGGAAGAAGATCCCCCGAAGACGAACTCTGTTGAGAAGGGCTACGAGCCAGACTGCGAGATATATTTCTTGATTATTGTCCTCGGAGAAAAAGGAGGATATATTTACCAAAAGTACTCTTGATTCACTTACAGCTCGGTGGAGGGTTGGACCCCTTGTGGGCACTGTGCGGTAAGGATGCCCTCCGGGGCAGGGCCCCCTGGCAATGGTTTCTTCCCTCCTTTAGAAACCTTTGTTTCCAAGTCTTCAGGGGCGGTCCTTTTCCTTCCTCGGGGAGAGGGGATTCTAGATTCTACTCCCCGATTATCCTCCATCGCGGAGACACTAATTCCCCTGGTTTGGATGAGTAATGCGTGAGGCCCACTTTCAGCTTCTTTATCCCTCCCTTTATCTTCCCCTGATGGCAATTGATAAAGTACGTGCTCAAGCATCTTGGCTAGTATAGGATCCGGTGAGCCTTCGGGAAGGGGGGCCGAACACCTATCATCTTCCCCTTTATTATCTAGTCCTGGCCAAGAGCAATTTTTTTAGAATGATGTTATGACAAATGAAAAGACGACGTGTTTGGACGCAGAATTACTTACATGGGTATCTGGACGATTGTAGTTTAGACCCGCATCCTCGGTGGTGTCCGGACACTTTATTCGTGATCCGAAGAACAATCCATACATCCCTTCGAGCGTCATGCCGAAGAATTGCTGAATAGTTCGTGGTCCTTCCGGGTTGAACTCCCACATATGGAGAGATCAACGTTGGCATGGCAGGACCCGACGAACTAGCATAACTAGCATTACCTTGATGAGACTGACGTCCCTCTTGAAGAGATCATGAATGCGACTTTGCAATGTCGGCACGTCATTAACTGGCCCCCAGTCCAGCCCCTTGTTGACCCATGATGCCAGTTGTGGCGGGGGGCCCGAATGGAAGGCGGGGCAGCCACCCACTTAGTACTTCGGGGAGCTATGATGTAAAACCACTCCTGCTGCCATAAGTTGGACACCTCCGGGAAGGAACCCTTTGGCCATGGAGCATCGACACCTTTGCTTATTATGGCTCCTCCGCATTCTGCGTGTCGCCCATCGATCATCTTCGGCTTCACATTGAAGGTCTTGAGCCATAAGCCGAAGTGTGGGGTGATGCGGAGTAAGACCTCACACACGACAATAAACGACGAGATGTGAAGGATGGAATCTGGGGCTAGATCTTGGAAATCGAGCCCGTAATAGAAATAATCCCTCTAACAAAGGGATCAAGACTAAAGCCTAGCCCTCGGAGGAAGTAGGAAACAAATATGACACTCGTTGGGTTCGGGAGTGGGGACGACCTACCCTTGAGCGGGCAGCCTGTGCGAGATTTCAGCGGTCAGATATCTGGCTTCTCTTAGCTTCTTGATGTCCTCCTCTGTGACAGAAGAGGCCATCCACCGGCCTTGAAGGTTGGATCCGGACATGGTTGTAGGTCCGAAGCGCTTAGCCTGAGCCTTGGGTGTTGGAACTCAAGGTGGGGCAAGGGAAGGATTGAGCGCGAGAAGAAAAGGACAGGCCTTGGCCCCTTTATAAAGAGGATGAATATCAAGCGTCCTCCGCGTGGCATTCGGAACTTGCCTAAAATCTAGCAGTCATATCAGTAGGCGCGGTTGGGTTACCCACACCCGTATTGATGAGAATCTCGTGATAAGGGGACACGATCTCTGCTTCGACAAGAAGTGCCAAGAAAACCGCCTCGCAATATGTGTAGTAGCTGGTTGAGAAAAACAGTTCAAATAATGACCGGGCCATGGCGTGATGTCATGCTATGAAAGTTGTCAGCAGATTAGATTTGTGGAAATAGTATACTCTCTACAGTGGTATGTGGAATTTGTTTTGCAGAGCCGAACACTATTCTTGTGTTCGAAATCGTCTATGGAGTATTCGGAGGAGGAACCCGCCTTGCAATGCCGAAGACAATTTGCGCGCCGGACTCATCGTCATTGAAGCCTGGTTCAGGCGCTACTGAGGGAGTCCTGGAATAGGGGGTCCTCGGACAGCCGGACTATATACTTTGGCCGGACTGTTGGACTATGAAGATAGAAGATTGAAGACTTTGTCCCGTGTCCGGGTGGGACTCTCCTTTGTGTGGGAGGCAAGCTTGGCAATTCGGATATGTAGATCTACTCCCTTGTAACCGACTATGTGTAACCCTAGCCCCCTCCGGTGTCTATATAAACCAGAGGATTTAATCCGTAGGATAACAACTATCATAACCATAGGCTAGCTTCTAGGGTTTAGCCTCTACGATCTCGTGGTAGATCAACTCTTATAATACTCATATCATCAAGATCAATCAAGCATGACGTAGGGTATTACCTCCATCGAGAGGGCCCGAACCTGGGTAAACATTGTGTCACCCGCCTCCTGTTACCATCCGCCTTAGACGCATAGTTCAGGACCCCGTACCCGATATCCGCCGATTTTGACATCGAAATTGTTGCTTTCATTGAGAGTTCCACTGTGTTGTCACCATAAGGCTTGATGGCTCCTTCGATCATCAGGAACGATGCGATCCAGGGTGAGGTTTTTCTCCCCGGACAGATCTTCATATTCAGCGGCTTCGTACTGCGTGCCAACTCGCTTGGCCATCTAGAGCAAATCGAAAGCTATGCCCCCGGCCATCAGCTCGGGTTTGGAAGCTTGAACTATACTGCCGACATCCGTGGAGACTTGATCTTCGACGGATTCGAGCCCATGTCAGTTGCGTCGCACAGTCACGATGAGCATGACTTAGCTCTGCCGCCGGACGGTGTTCGGGAGATCACACCTGTGGCTAATTCGGCCCTCAATCCGGAGCAGATCGTGCCGTCCGAGGACGGGTGGATGGATCCCTCCACGGAGGCCGCTCACTCAGTGGTGATAGAGCCGAATACTGACTTCACCTCCTATGAGACCTGTGTTGCCAGACCCTTGGATTCGTCCCAGGCCACAGGCTCCGAACCGCTTGTGTCTGTGCGTATCGAATCTGATAGGGCACCGATCATGGAGTTTACCTCCGCGTATATCTTTCAGCACTCGCCCTTGGGCAACGTGCTAAATTCATTAAGGTCTCTCTCCTTGTCAGGAGACCCTTGGCCGAACTATGTCCGGCTTGAGTGGGAAGCGGACGATGAAGAAATTCATTCCCCGCCCACCACCCACTTAATAGCCATTGTCGACGACTTAACCGACACGCTTGATTTCGGCTCCGAAGACATCGATGATATGGACGACGATGCAGGAGAAGAATAGGAACCACCGCCCACAGGGCGCTGGACAACCACCTCATCATATGATATATACATGGTGGACACCCCCAAACAAAGCGATGGCAATAAGGCAACGGAGGATAATCCCCCCGAGAAGCAATCTAAGCACCGGCGTCATCGGCACCGCTCTAAGCCCCGCCATAGCAAAAGCAGCGATACTGGCACAAGAGACAATAACATTGCGGACAGTGCCGAAGACGAAGACAATCCCCTCCAGCCAGGCTTTGAGCGGCAGGATGGGCAAGCCAGCCCTAAGGAACAAGCGGCAGACGGAGAATTAGAAGATGACAATTACATGCCCCTCTCCGACGACGAGGTGAGCCTCAGCGATGAAGAAGTTATCGTGCAAGAGGATCCCGTCGAGCAGGAGCGCTTCAAGCGCCGGCTTATAGCCACAGCAAAACGCCTGAAGAAAAAGCAACAACAGCTTCAAGCTGATCAAGATCTGCTAGCAGATAGATGGACCGAGGTGCTGGCAGACGAGGAATACGAACTCGAGCGCCCAACCAACAGTTGCCGAAAACGCAGGTTGCTACCCCAATTCGAGGAGGAAGCATTAAAACCTACACTCCTAGTGTATGATGTGGCTGACCGACCACCTCGTGGCCGAGACAAAGCGGTATATCAGGCCGAAGTCCAGCCCGCACCCCGTCACCAGTTAAACAAAAATACCAAGCCCCGGGGTAACACGCAGGACCTGCGAGACGTATTGGAAAACAAAGCAGGACATACAAGATCGATCTATGGATCACGGGGGCGTGCCCCAATGCGTGACGACGACTATCACGCCAAATATACTAAAAGCAAATCCGGCCGGGCCGAATATAGCAGACAAGACTCGTACGGACTGCGCCGTGATATAGCCCGGCAGAGAGGCGCCACACGCCCCCTATGCTTCACTAATGAAGTAATGGATCACGAATTCCCAGAAGGTTTTAAACCCGTGAATATTGAATCATATGATGGCACAACAGACCCCGCGGTATGGATCGAAGATTTCCTCCTCCATATCCACATGGCCCGCGGTGATGGTCTACATGCCATCAAGTACCTCCCATTTAAACTCAAAGGACCTGCTCGGCATTGGCTCAATATCCTGGCAGCAAACTCCATTGGCAGTTGGGAGAATTTGGAGGACGCATTCCTTGACAACTTCCAGGGCACTTATGTGCGACCACCGGATGTCGATGACTTGAATCACATAACCCAACAGCCAAGGGAATCAGCCAGGAAATTCTGGACTCGGTTCCTAACTAAAAAGAACCAAATCATCGACTGTCCGGATGCCGAGGCCTTAGCGGAATTTAAGCATAACATCCGTGACAAGTGTCTCGCCCGACACCTCGGCCAAGAAATGCCGAAATCCATGGCAGCCCTCACGACACTACAAACCCGCTTTTGTGTGGGCGAGGATAGCTGGCTGGCTCGCAGCAACAACACTTCAAGAGACCCTGGCAATTCAGATGCCAAAGATAGCATCGGAAGGCCACGTCGCAACAGACACAAGCGCCGCAACAACGGCGACAACGCCGAAGACACAACAGTTAATGCCGGATTCTGTGGCTCTAAATCCGGTCAGCAGAAAAAGCCATTCAAAAGAAGCAATCCGGGCCCGTCCAGCTTGGACCGCATACTCGATCGTGCATGTCAAATTCACGGCACCCCCGATAAACTAGCCAACCACACCAACAGAGAATGCTGGGTGCTCAAATAGGTCAGCAAGTTGAATGCCGAAAACAAGGAAAAGGGGCTGCATAGCGACGACGAGGAGGAGCCTCGGCCACCGAACACAGGAGGACAGAAGAAATTTCCTCCCCTAGTGAAAACGGTAAACATGATATACGCAACCGATATTCCTAAGCGGGAACGGAAGCGTGCACTGAGGGACGTCTATGTGATGGAGCCAGTCACTACAAAGTTCAACCCATGGTCTTCTTGTCCGATCACCTTCGATCACAGGGACCACCCCACCAGTATCCATCATGGCGGTTCTGCCGCATTGGTCCTTGACCCCATCATCGATGGATTTCACCTCACTCGAGTCCTTATGGACGGTGGCAGCAGGCTGAACTTGCTCTATCAGGGCACAGTGCGTAAAATGTGTATAGACCCCTCAAGGATCAAACCCACCAAAACCACCTTTAAAGGTGTCATCCCAGGTTTAGAGGCCTATTGCATGGGCTCAATCACATTGGAAGTGGTCTTCGGATCTCCGTACAACTTCCGAAGCGAGGATCTAATCTTCGATATCGTCCCCTTCCGCAGTGGCTATCATGCACTGCTCGGACGAACCGCATTTGCCAGATTCAATGCGGTACCGCATTATGCATACCTCAAGCTCAAAATGCCAGGACCTCGCGGGGTCATAATAGTTAATGGAAACACAGAGCGCTTGCTCCGCACGGAGGAGCACACTGCGGCTCTCGCAGTAGAAGCGCAAAGCGGCCTTATGAGGCAAACCGCCAATTCGGCGAAAAAGACCCCGGAAACCTTCAAGCGAGTCAGGAGTACCCTGCAAGAGGATCACCAGGCACGTTTAGAGCTCGACTAGCAATTCGGCCTCCGTCCTAGTCCCAGTCAAGCGGCGAAATTTGTGACGCACGTACATAATTACGCACTCAAGACACCATGGGCATAGGAGGAGGCACGACCATGGCACCGGCCACAATGCGGCTCAACCGCTTCAGGACCCATATACCTTTTTCATTTTCATCCTTTCAGGCCCCTATTCTCTGAAGGCCCTCTCCAATAGTCTGATTATCGGACCCGTCACGGGAAGGAAATGCCAAGGAAGCAAGAAGCTTCGACTTACAAGAGAATCCTCAGTGCGCTAGGGGCTTCAGTTTACCCCATAACACGGCATGAAAAGTCCGAACACTTTCGATAGTGCGGCACCCCGAACTTATAGCATTATATGCATCAGCTCCGAATCATGTCTTGGGTCAATAGTTGGGTTTGCCCGGCTCCCATGTTTTGGTACCTTACATTCCTCTATATCGGCTAAGGTAGCACTGGTAGAACTACTGCGGTTGTGTCCCAGTTCGTCCGGACGAGAACCTCAGTAGAGAAAGCCGAAAACTGACTGTCATGATGCGGCGAGAGCTGGTCGCTGTTCGAGAGGTCTCCAATCCTTAAAGATTTTTTCCGCTTCGGGCGAGTAGTTGGGCTTTTCCGACTTAGGCGTACATAGCACCCCAAGTTCAGCCTTCCGAATACTAGGGGCTTCGCCAAAATTTAAAATTGTAGACTTCTATGGCTAAGTGAGAGTGATAAAGCTTTATAGTCCGATTGCTTCGTTCATTGTGCTGAACACCTCCTTCGAAGGACCCAAAACTGGGATAAAGAGTGATCAATGTTGTCCCGAACACCTCAGTACTAGTTACATGGGGTCAGAAGCCGACGACTGGCCAACTCTCAATTTTATAAAACGGCTGCATAGAAGGTAATATTTTAAATTAACACGCGTTGCGTAGCGCACATGAACTCGTTTCATATTACAGGATAAAAGAGTACATTCATTCAAATATTACATCCTTAGCACATTCATCTACCACAAGGCGAGCACCCTTCAGGACACTCTCATAATACTTTTCGGGGTTGCGATGCTCCTTGCCCTCCGGCGGCCCCTCCTTCACCAGCTTTTCGGTGTCCATCTTCGCCCAGTGCACTTTCGCCCGGGCAAAAGCCCTGCGCACACCCTCAATGCAGACAGACTGCTTTATGACTTCAAGCTGGGGGCAAGCGTTCACACGCCGCCTTACCAGGCCGAAATAGCTGCCGGGCAGGGGCTCGCCAGGCCACATCCGGACTATGAGGCCCTTCATGGCCAGTTCGGCCGTCTTGTGAAGCTCGACCCAGTATACTGAGACCAGAACAACCTCTCCGTCGAGCTCCCTTCCTCGGCCCGGTAGAACTCCGTGGCATCCGACACACTGCTGGGTAGATCTGCGAACTCTCCTGGAGAGCTTCGAATTCGGGTAAGTAAAAGGAAAGTTTCCTTCACATGCTTGCTTTGCATAAAGAATGCCTTACCCAACGGTAACTTCCTGACTGCCTCAATTTCCTGGAGGGCCTTTTGGGCATCGGCCTTGGCATTTTGTGCATTCTCGAGGGCCTTCGCAAGCTCGGACCCTTGCGTCCTAGAGTCACGCTCCAAGGACTCGTACTTCTTCACAAACTCCTGGAGCTATTGCTGAACCTCGCCGACTCGGGCCTCTTGCTTCTCGCGCTTGGCGCGCTCCTTGGCTGCTTTGTCTTCGGCCTCGGACATCGCCTTCCTCAGGGTCGCCACTTCGGTCGTGGCCCCTAGCAAAATTCATGACGATCCTGTGATCTAACAACCAGTTTCCTTTTTCTTTATCAATAAACAAACGAGGTATCACTTACCTTTGTTCTCTTCGAGCTGCCTCTTGGTAAGGTCGAGCTCTTCCTCGGACCGCTCAAGGTCCCGCTTCAGTGCGGAGACCTCCACTGTGTGAGCGGCAGCGGCCAGTAGTGAAGCCTGCTTATTCACATAGACATATTCTGATTAGACTCCTGTGATTATTATTTGATCCTCTGTTCGGCCTTTCTTCCGAACACCAAACAGAGCATCATGGGCTACTGTCTATGCAGTAACATTTTCTCATAATTTGATTACTTACATCAAAGCCTGTTAGGAGGCTGGCACAAGCTTCGGTCAGTCCGCTTTTCGCGGACCGAACCTTCTTGACCACCGCACTCATGATAGTATGGTGCTCTTCGTCAATGGAAGCGCCGCGAAGCACTTCCAACAAATTGTCTGATGCCTCTGGATGGACAGAGGTCATCGGCACAGACAGCTTGTCCCTCTTAGACTTGCTGCCCCGGGCATTAGAGACCATGGGAATCTTGCCCCTCGTGCGCCCAGTGTCCGGAATGTCGCCTTGGGGCGCCTCCGGAACTGTCTCCCCTTGGTTCAGCACCCTCTGAGACAACACCGCGACGTTGTCCATAGGGCGGGGGGATGAGGCGGTCGGGAGTGAATCGCTGATCGTCTCCGACGGGCCCAAAGACTCATCCGATGAGGATACGTCGATACGGGCTCTGGATGGGCTGCATGATCATGTTCAGCATGATAAGAAGTAATAAAATGATACATACCAAGAACTATTATGGTATCCGGATACTTACAACTTCGCCAGGGGCTTGTCCCTGGGTAACGACTCCTCGTCGCTAAAAGCGGCCGCCATGGAGCAGTCCGGAAGGAGAGTCCTTCCCTTCTTGGACCCTTCGGCTTCCCCTGACGGGGTGGCCTTCCTTTTCTTGTCTCCCCCGACTGGAGGGGGAGAATTTTCCTCTTTCCTCCTCCTCGTTTTCATGGGAGGAGGGCGCATCGGTGTTATCGGACGATGATTCCGACACGACCTTGCACCGGAGACCTTTCCTGGTCCCCGCGGCTTTCTTCTTGGCCTTCGTCTCTGGCGCCTCATAGGGCGCCGGAACCAGCATCTCCGTTAAGAGAACCCGTGCTAGATCCTCAGGCAATGGGGCCGGACAATCGATCCGCTTCACGGTCGTGACCCATTCCTGTTAAACGGCGTGGAGGCTTAGATCCAGCACATGGTTATACTAGGGAAAGAAACATCTTATGAGATATAAGGAGCTTATCGGATTGGCAGGGCGCTTTGCGCTGAGTCCACGATCCTCGGTAAGGGGAGGAGGTACCTCGGCGGACTTGAACAACACCCTCCAGATGTCTTGGTGTGTCGTGTCGAAGAGCTCTCGTAGCGTCTGGTGCTTAGCCGGATCGAACTCCCACATATTGAATGCCCGTATTTGACACGGGAGGATCCGGCAGAAGAGCATGACCTGGACCACGTTGACAAGCTTGATTTTCTTGCTTATCATGTTTTTAACACAGTTCTGGAGTCCGGTCAGCTCCACCGATGAACCCTAGGATAGGCCCTTCTCTTTCCAAGAAGTGAGCCGCGTGGGGATGCCGGATCAAAATTCGGGGGCCTCCACCCAGTTGGTGTCGCGCGGCTCGGTGATGTAGAACCACCCCGATTGCCACCCCTTCACTGTCTCCACATAGGAGCCTTCGAGCCAGGTGACGTTGGGGATTTTTCCCACCATGGCGCCTCTGCACTCCGCTTGCTGGCCGACCACCACCTTCGGTTTAACGTTGAAGGTCTTCAGCCACAGGCTGAAGTGGGGCTTGATGCAGAGGAAGGCCTCGCACACGACGATAAACGCCGAGATGTTGAGGATGAAATTGGGGGCCATATCATGGAAGTCCAGCCCGTAGTAGAACATGATCCCGCGAACAAATGGGTGGAGGGGAAATCCCATCCCGCGGACGAAATGGGTATGAAATACAACCCTTTCGTAGGGTTCGGGGGTAGGGACGATCTGCCCCACGTCCGGGAGCCGGTGCGCGATATCTGCGGCCAGGTATCCGGCTTCCCGGAGCTTTGTAATGTTCTCCTCTGTAACAGAGGAGACCATCCACTTGCCTCCCGCTCCGGACATGTTTGGAGTAGTTTTGTGGATGAAATGCGAACTTGGGCATTGGAGCTCGAGTGCGTGAGAATGGATGGGCAGGGAAGAAGGCGTGGGTGAAAAAGAGGAGTCCTTGTCCCTTTATAAGGGCGGAAGAAACTATGCGCCTCTCCACCTGCCTGGTAAACTGACTTATTCCCAAGCGCCATGATTGATGGAGCGGTTAGGTTACCCACACCCGTATTGATGAGAATCCCGTGATAAGGGGACATGATCTCTGCTTCGACAAGACGTGCCAAGAAAACCGCCTCGCAACATGTGCAGTAGCTGGTTGAGAAAAACGGTTCGAGTAATGACCAGGGCGTGGCGTGATGTCATGTTATGAATGGTTGTCAGCAGATTAGATTTGTAGAATGATATACTCTCTACGGTGGTATGTGGAATTTGTTTTGCAGAGCCGAACACTATACTTGTGTTCAAAATCTTCTATGGAGTATTCGGAGGAGGAACCCGCCTTGCAATGCCGAAGACAATCTACGCGCCGGACTCATCATCATTGAAGCCTGGCTCAGGGGCTACTGAGGGAGTCCTGGATTAGGGGGTCCTCGGATAGCCAAACTATATCCTTCGGCCGGACTGTTGGATTATGAAGATACGAGATTGAAGACTTCATCCCGTGTCTGGGTGGGACTCTCCTTTGCATGGAGGACAAGCTTGGCAATTCGGATATGTAGATCTCCTCCCTTGTAACCGACTCTGTGTAACCCTAGCCCCCTCCGGTGTCTATATAAACCGGAGGGTTTAGTCCGTAGGACAACAACAATCATAACCATAGGCTAGCTTCTAGGGTTTAGCCTCTACGATCTCGTGGTAGATCAACTCTTGTAATACTCATATCATCAAGATCAATCAAGTTGGACGTAGGGTATTACCTCCATCGAGAAGGCCCGAACCTGGTTAAACATTGTGTGCCCCGCCTCCTGTTACCATCTGCCTTAGACGCACAGTTCGGGACCCCCTACCCGAGATCCGCCGATTTTGACACCGACAATAGGGTATTACCTCCATCGAGAGGGCCCGAACCTGGGTAAACATTGTGTCCCCTTTCTCCTATTACCATCCGCCTTAGACGCACAGTGTGGTACCCCCAACCCGAGATCCGTCGATTTTGACACCGACAGCCGGGCACCGGCGGCGGAGCGTGTGGTGGGTGTTCCGCGCACACCCAACAGGGACGCCATGCGCACTACAGTACGTCGGGGACTGCGCCACCGCTGCGGTGTAGCCTCCCAGCTGGAGCTGTCCTCTGATGACGGCGGAGTGGCTGAGCAACGACGACGGACCGGTGCCGTTGGTGATTGTGGGAGAAGCAGACGAGATAAGCTACAAGGAGGGAGGGGAAAATGAGACGCATGACTCGCCGGCCATGAGGGTTTATTTAGCAGGCCGGTAAGCATTGGAATTTTGGGGGATTTCACCAATTCGGGTGGGAAGCTTGCGCAGGAACCTGCGAGGTTGCGCGGGAAACGGGCTCACCGACGATTCATTGGTGCCACCGTTTGGCCAAAAGAATGCCCCCGCGCGCTGCGCAAGCTTGCGCTGTAAGCCGTCTGCGGGAGCGGGGTGACAAGATGTGCGAGAGGAGGACGAAAGGCCACGTACACATACGGTTAATAAAAAAATGTTTGCGATTTAATTACCTACTATATCACCGTCCTGGTTTATAAGTATGATTTGCCTAATAAAATATGAATGCATGTCGCCAAAGTTTATATACTTGGATTTGTATTTGAACATAGTTACCAATTATATATTTTTTTAAACATGCATTAGCATTTTGTTAGTTAAATTTGAGGGCAAAGTATGACACAGAATATAAAGGAGACAATAGACTAGATGGAGGTGGTAGCACACGGCCGCTCTATACGCAGCGACGCAACTGTCGGCCCGCTTGTAGGCGACCATTTCCTGCCTATTCAACTTCTCTATGTGTGTGGTTGCTTGCGGTTTAGGCGGCCGCGGCGCGCTCTGCTCGCGTCCCGCCGCACGCGCTCTACTCTCACGTCCCTCTGGGTGCTTTGCCCTTGTCCCTCCATGCGTGCGGCCAGTGTTTGGGGCCGGCGCACGATCATGCACGTTCGTGGGCAAGCGGTTGCACCGGGCGCGGTGCGATGATGTAGTTACCCGCTGCAAAAACTGCCATGCAGATGCGCCGAGAATCCACGCCGCCCGGCCCCCTTTTATTCCTGTGGCCATTTACCTTCATCTCTTGTCTCACACGACACAATAAGCACACCGATGATGACAAATACAGAGAGGACATCTGGCGGTTCCAATGGCGCTCCCCATGGCTCCAATGGCGCTCCCAGCGGCCGACGACGACAATGGCGGGCAGTTCACCACGCACCACGTAGTGGACACCCACGTGAGGGGGAAGGCTCTCTCAGTGGTGTACACGAACGATCCAGTCTCGATGGAGAGCTCCATCCAAACTATGGAGCAGTTCCTTGCCGAGGACAAGTACCGAGTGGTCGGCTTCGACCTCAAGTACACGAGCGGTCGTGCCGGGCATGATCAGAAGGTTACCGTCGCCCAGTTTTGCGTGTGACATGACATCCTCGTCTACCACTACCACCTTTCCACAAGGCCTTGCGAGCGTTTCTCTAGGTTTATCCACAACTCCGACTACATTTTCGCTACGGTGGAAACCACCAACGATCTAAAAGTGCTCAAGGTTTCGGACTTGAAATGCCTGAATCTTATCAACATCCAGAGCCACTACAAGGTCTGGGGCAGTGACAAAAACAAACTGAACTCTCTGGTTGACCCTGCCTCGTCCATCATCGACCCCTACTACACGAAGATGAAGAATGAGAGCAATAAGGACAGGAACGCCTAGCATAGTGTGTGGCATAAGAGACTGGATGAACAACATGTCAAGTACGTGGCCATGGATGCATATACAAGATACGAGATGTACAGGCGGATTGTTGACATGAGGAACTATCTTCTTCCTGACCCAGACGAGGGATCCAGCCACATAGAAGTGGCCGAAGCGTCACAAGAAGTAGATGACTAGACGATCGTTTCCCCTACTTTAGAATGCACACAATTATTTATTGAGGTGTGTGCGAATGATCTGTATAGTCACTTATGTAATTGGATGTTATTCTACTATAGACAGAGCAAATCACACGGCTTATTAGCAGCAATCATCTGTGTTATTATTGGTCTTCACACACATTTCTGATTACGGACCTGTTTGCCGCGTATCTCACACACCTTGATCTGGCTGACCATTTTCTTTTTGTTGCCTAATCACAAACAGTTCATCCGAGTGAACCATATGCTCTATATCGCAAACGACTTTATCAAGCTGCCCGTTTCTTTTCTTCTTCCTCATCGCAAATAGTTCATTGAGCTGAACCGTATGCCCTACATCGCACATGCAACTAAAATCTGAATCGTGTTTGATCGCTCCACCGTCACAAAAGTTTTGCACCTTTTTTGACGGTTCTTTTACACCACCGTTTGCGATTATGGCATCGCACACAGTTTCGTCGAAGGGTCTCTGATCATAGTGTCGCGTTTGGACCATCCTACAGTAGTGGTTACATATTTATTGTAGTGACCTTGGGCCTCCTATGGTCCGTAGAAACAATGGGCCTTCTACGGGTCGTATGATCGATCGGCCAAACATCGGCCAATAACAGACCTCATTATGGGCCATAAACGGGCTAGAGTTGGAATCGTCTGTTCATGGGCCGACCATAACGGGTCGTCATTAATTGGGTGTATTTGATGACACTATGAAAACGGCCCATCGGATTAACGGTCCGCAAACGGGCCGATTGTAACCACGGGCTAAATTTGGCCCACAAGTAGAAAAGGCCAGTAACAGACCGTAATTAACCGAATGCTGGAAATGAGCCCAAGAATAAATGGGCCCTAAGAAGGCCGAAAGATAACACGGGTTGGAAATGGCCCAATGGAATAATGGGCCAATTTCAACACGGGCCGTTAATGGGCCAAGAGTTACAAAGGGCCTCATATGGGCCAAAAGACATTATAGGCCATACATGGGCCGGAAGATACAGCGGGTTGGAATCATATTGGACAGCCCATATGAAGCTACCGGGCTTAATTCTGATATGCCGTAATGGGCTATATAATAACATGTCGTTAACACGCTTTCCATGGGCCAGACCGTTACCTTTTGACCAAGTCAAATGGGCTGGCCATTTCATCGGAACGGGCCTCTGCTAGGCCGTGTCACATGTATACATATCATAGGCGCCTCCTGTCCCATGGGTGGATGACATCTGTCCCAATGGTGAGCCAACCCATGTTTCCTCCGGCCAATGAGAATTTTACACGTGGAAAATCCCCATTGGTCCGGGCTGTTAACGGGTTATCGGATCCAAACTAGACCCGATAGCTTAACGATGACCCGTTACGGTGGATGCCACGTGTCGATTACCCTTGATGAAAACACTTCCTTGATGCGCCATTTATCGTCATGGAAGTGGACACTTCTGTGATGATAGTTTTGGTAATGTCATGGAACACTTCTACAACAGCATAGGAATGACTATCTTGATTCTGTGATAAAATCGTCATGGATGTACATGCATGACAGAAAACGTGACCTACTATGACAAACACGCATCATCACGGAAGTGTATTTTTTGTAGTGCTAGCAAGGACCCACCATATTTGGAGGCTGACTTGTGGGCCTACTAAGTTGACACGGACGGAGGGCTTTGTCAACTTAGTCAATATAGACGATTCGAGCTGCATTGACCATACGATGTCCATCCTATGGTCATCGTGCTTTTTCAACCTCTAGTCTTCTTGCTCCAGCCACCCAAACCAGCGCAGGCTGTGTCGCCTGCTCCTGCCTCCCTTGGCCGGCTGTGCTGCCGCGCAGGCCTCACCGCCCCACCCTACTCCCACTGCTAGCTTGGCCATCCCCCTACTCACCCAGACCTCCTGTCATTCTCCAGCGATGGTAGCCTCACACTGCAGCCGAACCAGTAAACCCTCGTTGAGGGAGTCCTGGATTAGGGGGTCTCCGGATAGCTGGACTATTGGACTATGAAGATACAAGATTGAAGACTTTGTCTCGTGTCCGGATGGGACTCTACTTGGCGTGGAAGGCAAGCTAGGCAATACGGATATGTGTATCTCCTCCTTTGTAACCGACCATGTGTAACCCTAGCCCCCTCTGGTGTTTATATAAACCGGAGGGTTTTTGTCCGTAGGACAACAAACAATCATACCATAGGCTAGCTTCTAGGGTTTAGCCTCTCCGATCTCGTGGTAGATCAACTCTTGTAATACTCATATCATCAAGAATAAATCAAGCAGGACGTAGGGTTTTACCTCCATCAAGAGGCCCCGAACCTGGGTAAAACATCGTGTCCCCTGCCTCCTGTTACCATCCTCCTTAGACGCACAGTTCGGGACCCCCTACCCGAGATCCGCCGGTTTTGACACCGACATTGGTGCTTTCATTGAGTGTTCCTCTGTGTCGTTGCCGTTAGGCTTGATGGCTCCTACGATCATCGATAGCGATGCAGCCCCGGGTAAGACATTTCTCCCCGGACAGATCTTTCTGTTTGGCAGCTTCGTATTGCGGGCCAACTCGCTTGGCCGTCTGGAGCAGATCGAAAGTTACGCTGGTGGCCACCAGGTCAGGTTTGGAAGCTCAAACTACACAGCCGATATCCGCGGAGACTTGATCTGGATTCGAGCCCTACCTTGCGCGCCGCGCGGTCACGATGAGTACGATTTAGCTCTAACATCGGACGGTGTTCAAGAAATCGCACCGGTAGCCGCTCCGACCCTCAATTCGGAGCCAGTCGCGCCATCCGCAGATGGGTGGATAGACCCCGTCACGGAGGTCGTATCCTCTGCGGCGATCGAGCCGAATATCGAGCTTACCCTTCACGAGAGCCGTGTTGCCAAACTGCCGTATCCTTCTCTGGCCAGGGACTCCGAACCGCCTGCGCCCGTTCCTATCAAATCCGATTGGGCGTCAATCATGGAGTTTACCTCCGCGGATATTTTTCAGCACTCCCCCTTCGGTGACATACTGAACTCATTAAGGTCTCTCTTCTTGTCAGGAGGATCCTGGCCGAACTATGTCCGGCAGGATTGGGATGCGGATGACGAAGAAATTCGCCGCCCACCCACCACCCACTTAGTAGCCACTGTCGAGGACTTAACCGACATGCTCGACTTCGACTCCGAAGACATCGATGGTATGAACGACGATGCGGGAGGCGAAGAGGAACCACTGCCCACAGGGCACTGGACGCCCACTTCATCACATGACGTATACATGGTGGACACACCCAAAGAAAATAACGACGAGGAACGGAAGGACGCAGCGAAGGGTGGTTCCCTCGAGCAGCAGTCAAAGTGGCAACGTAAACGCCGCTCCAAATCCCGCCTCGGCAGAAATAACGATCACATAGACCCAGCGTTAGAACAGGGTGAACCATTGCCCGACCACGGCAACACGCAAAATCAAGCCGAACAACCAAACCCCGTCGAAGATAACAGTCCGGACGACATCACACCGGACAGGCACCAGGAGCAACATAATGCCCACCAAAGGCTTGTTGCCACGGCGAGGAGTCTGAAAAAACAGAAGCAAAGGCTCAAGGCTGCACAAGACACACTCAAAATCAATTGGAGTGAAGTACTCTACACTGCAGCAAAATACGGCAGTAATCGCCACACCAAGAACTATCCGAAGCGAAAGTTGCTACCTGGATTTGATGAGGAGGCCTTACATCCTCCACAATTAAAAAATAAAAACGGCCATCCGGTCGGATAGACGACCTCATAGCCAACATAAAGCGGCAATCGACACCGCACATAATCCGCGTAAGGGCTCGCATCAAAAGGACGGCGCAACCAGATCCATCTATGGACCACGCAGGCGCGCGCCAACATACAATGCAACACAACAAACATCATGTCGGTGTTCTGGGAACGGGGGTCCCCAGACTTGCCTGCCTGTGGCCTGCGGCATGGCTCAAAGGGGGGCCCAGCACGGCCCATCTTCATCAACACAGATCCAAGACCCTGGCGAGGGGCCAAGCCTCGCGGGGCGGATGACACGGAGCTTCCTCAGGCACGGCCTCATCAGGCTGGCTCGCGAGGAGGCGGAGAGATCAAGGTGGTGTACCTCACGAGGTGCCCGTGATGCAAGCCATGACGACCAAGGGTGCCAGGCGGGCAACAGCCCGCGCAGTGTCCTCCTTTCCTCTTTGGTGTAAAGGGAGCAAGCGCAGGCGAGAGCATCAAGCAAAGGCACCCGTTTCGGTGCAACGAGACCAAGACCAGTCCAACGGCAGGGAGGAAGTCATTGTGGAGCCCAAGCCAGCATCACCACTAGAGACTTTGGCAGGCGGGGACCAACTTTAGTCAGGATAAGTGTACCAGATGTTCCCCTCCAAAATGGCCAATTGTTGGCGCCCTTCCCGCATAATATTTGGGAAGAGGCCCAGGGCCTTTGCCTATAAATAGGACTAGCCACCCACAGGGTAGGGGGATCGAAATCAGAGAGAGAGAGAGAGAGGGGTGACTGAACTCCTCCTAGCAGTTCATCCCCCCAGCCAAGAACAGACCCTCGTGAGGCTATTCTTCCTTGTATTGCTCATCATCATCAGCCCAAGAGGCAATCCACCACACCACACACTGGAGTAGGGTATTACACCACAACGGTGGCCCGAACCAGTATAAACCCTGTGTCTCTTGTGCTTTTCTTTCCATAGCTTAGATCTTAGCGTGGCGGTGGGGCGCAGGTAGGTAGAAGGCGAAATCTCCACGCGCACCCCAGTGGTCGAACCTGAAGGGTCTGCCGGAACCCGAAATCCGACATTTGGCACGCCAGGTAGGGGTGTGCCGGAATCCACCTTCTACCGCTTCGTGTCCCGTCGCGTCGTCATCACCATGTCCGGCGACCAGGAGGGCAACCTAGATCCATGAGCGGCTTGGCCCGCCCGCGTAGAGCTGCTCGCCTCGGGCGACCCCGTGCCCCAGGCAGCTCGCGGTCCGCAGGGCGCTGCGGGCGGCGGGCGACGCGGATAGGCTTCGACAGCTCTCCCACCGCGGCAGGCGCGGTCGGCAGCAAGGGCCTCCAATCACGCCGCGACCACGACACCGTACACCCGCTGGGAGCAGGCGAACTAGAGGGCCGCGCTCACGGTGGCCCGAGAGCTGCTGCAGTGCAGGCTGCTGGAGGGCGGCCGCGATGTGCTGCTGGAGCGGGTGGCAGAACTCCTGGGCTTCGCCGCCTCGGGGGCTCACCCCTTCTGCACCCAGCAGCCATCTCAAGCCCAGGGTGGCCCGCGCGGGGGCTCCGCGCGCGCCCGCGGGCTCCAACGCTACTCCAACGCCAGCGAAGCTGTCGGCACCGGACCGGCGGCGGCGCTGCCCCCGCTCCCGGTCCGCGAAGAAGAAGGACTCGACGTCACCCATGGCCCCAGTGGACAGCCGCGCTACCACCCCACGGTGGGCGCGTTAAGCAGAGCTGCGTGGCACGCGGAGCACTACGGCATGGCCTTCGGGATGATGGCGCCAGAAGAATATGTGCCCCTCATGATGGACCAAGGATGCCCTCACGAGGGCGAACAAGGCTCGCTCCTCAGCCCAAGCTGGGGGGACGAGGTGCCAAAAGCTGAGCCCTTCCAGGAGCCCTGGGACGGTCCCACTGGCGACGCTGGAGGCAACAATTATCGGGTACCGCTAATTATTCAGGAGCAGGCATACGCTAATCATGGATCGCAGGAGGTGCAGGTCGCCACAGCGAGCAGCTGCCCCGCTCCCACAGTCTCCTACCCCTCGGGAGGAGGGCGCAGGGGGCTGCAGGAGAGGGGCCGAGATCCGACATCACCATCGCGGTGTTCGGAGCAAGGTGTTCTCAGGAGGTAGGCCCTCTGTTGGGGAGGTGCCTCAGGGCCTGCCCCTGGTGGAGGACCCATGGTCGTCAGGCGAACCGCTGGCGACCGCTCTACCCCATCGGCGACGTCCTAGTTTTCGGTCGTCGTTGATGGCACTAGAGTGTGGCGCAAGGCGTGGCCCTCATCTGGCGATATGAAGCAAGGCCAGTACCTGTGAAGAAGGCCCAGTGCCTGTGAAGCTCGCCGCCCCGTGACACTCTCACATAATAATGAGTGGGGCTGTACACGCCCTGGAGTCTCAGGGGTGCCAGCCTCAGGCCCTGGGGCTCCCTCCCATGCCAGTGGCAGCACTTAGCTCCGCGCTGGTGAGAAGACGTCCAAGACTAGATTAGGTGCCGGACGCGGCCTTTTGTCTGCTTTCGTTGCTTTTCTCTTTGGTTGTCGCTTTCCCCCGCTGGATTTAAGTTGGATTCGAATTTGAGATTTGTGTGTGTTCGGGGAAGGGGTGCTTAGTCTCGTTCGAGCAATTTCTCGCGTTTTGGTTACCACTTCGCATCAGCTGCCTCCCCTCGTGAGCCCCTCGCGAGCCGGGTCAGGCCTAGCTTGCGCGCAGCCCAGACTGCCGCCGCCGCGTCCTCTCAGGAGGGTTTTTTTACTGCAGATCATACGGATTCGATCAGGGAACACTTGGGACACCACAGCCTCCCACAGGCTACCTCAGGGCCCGCACGGGACAAAGGTAAACTAGCCGACCAGCGCGTCGCTTAAGCCAACCACTTGGCGCGGGCGCATGGGCAATGTAACGTCTACTAGTACGAAGAACACAAGTTTTACATGAGGGGCTCCCCCTCCAAAATGCTCTCACAGCCATCAGGCCAAAACCTGAGTTCTATTCATGCAGGGTAAGGAAACAGGAATGATGCATGATTAGTCGGATAAATCCCCCAATGCGTCCTCAGGAGCACCACCCGAACCGTTAGTGGCGTCGCTGAACTCGCCATCGCTGTCTGCGTCGCCGCCAGCGGCGTCAGGGCCGTTCACCACACCGCCCTCGTCGGCAGCCACGATCACACCATCGTTGTCTGAAGCGAAGGCCCTGACAAGAGCATCCACATTGTCTTCCACCCAGTGCGCCAGGTCGTCTAAGACGGCCTAGGGAACTGGGGCGATGGCGGCATCGAAATCAAAGTGGGGATCCATGTTCCGGAGATGGCTGAAGACGCGAGAAAAGGCGCGGCCGAGTAGGGCGCGACTCCTCTCCTCCACCAACCTGTCGGCCCTAACCGACCGCGCCTCCAGCTGCGTCACCACGTCGGTGAAGAACTGAAGGTTGCGAGCGTAGTTGACTGCGTGCGGCTCGCCAACAGCCGCCTCGCAGATGTTGCCCAAGGTTGTGTTGGCTCTCTCCCAGAGCGTGGTGAGCATGGGGCCGTGCTCATGCTCCAGGAACCGCCGCTGACGTATCTCGTCCGCATTCTGGCACGCGATGACCTCAGCCTCCTCCACCCGCTGGCGAAGAAGGAGCACCTCGGCCTGGGAGGTGGTTGACTCCCCTTGCGCTACCTCAAGGGCGGCCCGAAAAGCATCGGCCCGCCGCGTCGCTTCCTCCAGCTTGGCCCTCAAGGCAGCTGTCCTACATTCAGCCTCGGCCCGGATCAACTCCAGCCTCTCCTCGAACTTGTGCTCGAGGTTCAAGTGCGCCATCGCCGTCCAACGTCCGACCTCCTCCAGGACACAGGCTTCCCGTGCAGCGACATCATCCTCCGCCTGCGTCACCAAGCGCTCCCTCGTCTCCAGACGCTCGTACTCGCGGGTACGTTTAGCGGCTTCCAGCGTCAGCGCCTCCTCGCGCTTCTGGAGCTCTGCTGGGTCGCCAGAGGCCACCTTCATCGACGCGAGGGCTGCCTCGCGTAGCTCCACTTGCTCCTCCAGTGAGTGGCACCAGGCCAGGAGCTCCCGAGCCCGCTCTTCCGCCGCCTCTCGCCGCTGGTCAGCTTCTCGGGCCTCCTCAGCGGCCCAAGATTGGGCCTCCCGAGAGGCCACCAGCGACGCCTTGGCCTCTGCGTCGTCAAGATTGCGCTGACGGCGCGCAAAGGTGATGGCGCCCTCCAGCTCGCGCCTCTCTGCAGCCAGGCGCAGGCCCTCGGCCTCAAGGCGCGCGTCTTCATCAGCAAGCTCCTCACCAAGCAGGCTCACCGCGTCAGCCGCCCTTCGAAGGAATCCGTGGCGAAGAGCGCGACGCTCCCGGGCGCGCTCGAGCACGTCTTCCACACCATCATCTGCCCCGAGCAAGCGTTGGGGGCCACGAATCAGCACTCCCCCTCCAGGCAGGGGGCTGGGGGCTGGCACCCTCGCGACGGTTGGGCACGCCACGCCAGAAGCCCGGCCTGGAGCCAGCCCGTCCCCAGACGGAGAGCGCTGGGAGCGCCTCAGCCAATCGCAGTCCACGACCAGGCGAGAAGCCCACG
Source organism: Triticum urartu (assembly GCF_003073215.2). Classification (NCBI taxonomy): domain Eukaryota; kingdom Viridiplantae; phylum Streptophyta; class Magnoliopsida; order Poales; family Poaceae; genus Triticum; species Triticum urartu. Next base: position 282,817,265 of record NC_053028.1, read on the forward strand.
GCAGGCTGCCTATGCCACGAGAAGGCCCGCGAAGGAGGATCGTGAGGTGCGCAGGGCCACGATGCGCCTCGGGACGGTTCGCCTCTCCGATTGCCCTCACTGCAAGGGCTCTGCTGCTCGGAGCGCTTGAGGACGATGGAGGGGGCGATGCCAAGGGAGACGGCACCTCAGCCATCTCCGCGAGCTCGGCTGGAAGGGGCCTGCGGAGCAAGGATCAGTAAAAGCAACAGAAGGATCGGGAGCTGGGAAAGGAGAAGGCTTACTCATCAGTGGCGAAGTACTTCCTACGCTTCAGCAGGCGACAAGGGTAATCGTCGCCCAGGGCCTTCCTTCTCTTCCGGAGGGCCTCAAAGTCCACGCGGAAGCGGCCCAAGAGTTGAGAGCAGGGATCAACCTGCGACGAAGACAGAGCGTCAAGGCGATCCGTGTCAGGGGCGCCTGCCTGATGCACGCTGCCAATCGCCTCGCCAAAAGAAGCAGCTGGAGCCTCAGGGACCTCAGTCGCAGGCGCTGAGGCCAGCTGCTTGCCACCCTCAGCCTCAGCGGCACAGGCCCCAAGAGCTACTCCCTCATGAGCACCGCCCGATGCTGTCACCCCTCCGGGAGCCCCCTCGGCCTCTGGCGCCTCATGCCTCCCTGCTCCGCCACTTGAGGAAGAGTCGCCTTGGCCGACTGGAAGGGTAGTCACCATCACTGGGTTCTCGCGAGGCCCCTGGAGGCCGGCCGGGCGCGGCCCCCACTCATCAAAGATAGGCATCTGATTCACAAAATCGCCCTTGTTCTGGCAGAGGTACAACAAGGCCCCTCCCTGCTGGATGCTGCCAGGGTTGGGGTGCCCAGTCAGGATCAAGAGCGCTGTCCTCAGCACTTTAGGCGTCAAGTCCTCTTCCTGGAGCCTCATACGATCATCATGCCCGCTGAAGGCCCACATCCGGCAGGAGTGGCGTTGGAAAGGAGCAACGCAGCGTAGCTGGAACTCCTTCACCACCTTGGGCCCTGTCACGCCAAGCGACCTCAAGAACGCGAAGCGGTGCCAGACGAAGACGAGCTGGGGGCTCTCAAGCGTCTCCTGGCCCCAGCCCGAATTGGGGACAGGAGGCGAAGCTGGCTCCTAGAGCAGGGGGCTGGGCACCCCTGCATCCACATACAGCCACCGCTCGCGGAACCCAGCCACGGGCAGAGGGAGCCTGCAGTCAATCCCTGAGGCCGCTGTCTCAGACGCGACAACGAAGCTTATGCAAGCCCAGCATTGGGTAGGGTCGACAAGGCGCAGAGAGAAGAAGTGGCGCAGCAAGGCAACCGAAGGAAGGATGCCCATCATTGCCTCGCAAACAAAGGCGAAGACCGAAAGGAGGGTGATGGATTCAGAACCCAGATGCATCATGTGGATTTGATAGTGGGAAAGCACGACATTGAAGAAATCAGAAAAGGGGGGAACCAGACCCGCCCACAGGGCGTTGGCAAAATACGGGTCCTCGGTGACTATCCTCTCGATGGAGAAGTGGGACGTGGGCCAGGCCGTCGTCCTCCCGCATTCGTTGAAGATAGTGGCCAGAGCCGAGCTGACCTTGCCCAAGCCCTCGGCGGGGGCCGCCAATGGCGCCAAGCAAGGCGGAGGCATGGGTTTCTTCCCTCTTCCCTTCTTCGTCGGAGCCATGGCGATAGGAAGGGGGGGGAAGGTTCGAGATTGGGTTGTTAACAAAAGCTGGAGTTCGAGAGGAGGAAGGACAGAGGGCGCTCGAGCAACAGAAAGGGGAGCGGTTGTGTACGACTACGAGTCCGCCTAGCATGGCGCAAAATAAGGGGGCGTGGGGGAACAGTGCCGCCCACGCCCAATCAACAGCCACGTGACGCCCAAGGCCGCAGGCTGTTAGGGCCCACGGCGCTTCGCCCTTGCCCTTTCGCCTCCCTGCACAGCCAAGTCCGGGCGCGCCTTGGGCCCATGGGCTACTCTCGGCGTTCTGGGAACGGGGGTCCCCAGACTTGCCTACCTGCGGCCTACGGTGTGGCTCAAAGGGGGCCCAGCATGGCCCATCTTCATCAACACAGACCCAAGACCCTTGCGAGGGGGCAAGCCTCGCGGGGTGGACGACACGGAGCTTCCTCAGGCACGGGAGCAAGCGCAGGCGAGAGCATCAAGCAAAGGCACCCGTTTCGGTGCAACGAGACCAAGACCAGTCCAACGGCAGGGAGGAAGTCATTGTGGAGCCGAAGCCAGCGTCACCACCAGAGCCTTTGGCAGGCGAGGACCAACTTTAGTCAGGATAAGTGTACCAGATTTTCCCCTCTAAAATGGCCAATTGTTGGCGCCCTTCCCGCTCAATATTTGGGAAGAGGCCCAGGGCCTTTTCCTATAAATAGGACCAGCCACCCACAGGTTAGGGGGGATCGAAATCAGAGAGAGAGAGAGGGGTGACTGAACTCCTCCAAGCAGTTCATCCCCCCAGCCAAGAACAGACCCTCGCAAGGTTGTTCTTCCTTGTATTGCTCATCATCATCAGCCCAAGAGGCAATCCACCACACCACAGACTAGAGTAGGGTATTACACCACAACAGTGGCCCGAACCAGTATAAACCCTGTGTCTCTTGTGCTGTTCTTTCCATAGGTTAGATCTTAGCGTGGCAGTGGGGCGCAGGTAGGTAGAAGGCGAAATCTCCGCGCGCACCCCAGTGTTCGAACCTCAAGGGTCTGCCTGAACCCGAAATCCGACACATCCGAACACCACAGTACACCCAAATACAGGGGTGCCGCACACCCTCTATGTTTCACCGACGAGGTGCTGGATCATGAATTTCTAGAGGGATTCAAACCCGTAAACATAGAGGCGTACGACGGAACAACAGACCCTGGGGTCTAGATTGAGGACTAAATCCTCCATATCCATATGGCTCGATGAGATGATCTCCATGCCATCAAGTACTTACCCCTCAAGCTCAAAGGGCCAGCTCAGCACTGGCTTAAAAGCATCCCTGAAAACTCCATCGGAAGCTGGGAAGAGCTCGAAGATGCCTTTCGGGCAAATTTTCAAGGGCCATATGTCCGACCACTGGATGTAGACGATGTAAGTCATATAACTCAACAGCCCGGTGAGTCAGCCCGAAAACTTTGGAACAGGTTCCTCACTAAAAAGAACCAAATAGTTGACTGTCCGGACGCCGAAGCCTTAGCATCCTTCAAGCATAGCGTTCGAGACGAATGTCTTGCGAGACACCTCAGTCAAGAAAAGCCGAGAACAATGGCAACATTGACAAGCCTCATGACCCGTTTTTGCGCGGGCGAGACCGCTGGTTTGCCAGATGCAGCACCAGTGACCCAAGTACATCCGAAGTCAGGGATGGAAACGGGAAATCACGACGTAGCAAAAATAAGCACCGGAATAAGGAAGACAGCCCGAAGAGCACGGCGGTAAACGCCGAATTTAGTAGCTCTCGGCCAGGCCAGCGGAAGCCGCCCTCCAAAGGCAACAGAGACGAACTGTCCAGCCTAAACAAAATTCTGGATAAAAAATTTCACATCCATAGCACCCCTGATAAACCTGCAAATCATACCCACGGAGAATGTTGGGTCTTCAAAAGTCCGGCAAGCTCAACACCGAACACAAGGGGCAGGATACACCAAGTGAAGACGAGGATGAACCTCACAAGCAAAGCACAGGGGAGCAGAAGAAATTCCCACCAGAAGTCAAAACAGTCAACCTGTTACATGTGATAAAAGGGAGAGACAAAGCGACACCTTTAGAGAAACATACCCCAGGGCCTATCACCGCGGAGCTCCGCCACTGGTCGTATCAACCGATCACCTTCGACCATCGGGATTACTTGGCAAGTATCCGGTATGCAGGATGGGCTGCCTTGGTATTAGATCCAATAATAGATGGATACCACTTCACCCGAGTCCTGATGAACGGCGGCAGCAGTTTGAATCAGGACACAGTCCGCAAAATGGGGATTGACCCAACAAAAATTTGCCGCAGTAATGCTACCTTTAAAGGAGTAACGCGGCCCGGAGGCTCAATGCAGGGCTCCCTGCTACTAGAGGTTATATTCGGCTTCCCCAATAACTTCCGCAGCGAAAATTTAACTTTCCACGTCGCTCCATTCCAAAGTGGCTATCAAGCACTACTCGGACGTGAAGCTTTCGCTCGCTTTAACACAATACTGCATTACGCTTCCCTCAAGCTCAAGATGCCCGGTCAAAGTGGCATAATTACAGTAAATGGAAATATTGAGCACTCCTTGCGCGCCGAAGACGGTGCGGCCGCCTTGGCCGCCGCACACTAAACGGCCTCACCAACTCAAGCATTTGACAGGTCGTTAAGACAACGGACACGACTAGACGAGTCCGGCTCAGCTATATGTAATTAATACAGGTTTGATGGCTATACCCCTTTTACAATACAAGGGGCTCAACACGCGCGCAGAAGTGGCAATAAGGCTCACCTTTACTCATTTTCAACTATATATTGTTTATTTAGTATAACTTAACTTTTGCACGGCAAAGTTTCAATTAAGTTCCTCTCTTTTTCAGATGACCATCGTGCTACACCCGTCCAGGATACGGCACAACGGAGACACAGGCGCACACATGCAGCAGGGACCCGTTCCAAGGATTCTTTGTAGATTAAGACCCCGTGTAAACCTTTTTTACTGTCTCTTGTTGATTTACATCACTCGGATTCTCAGTACAACCGAGAAGGATGCTGACGTCTTGGCATGTGGCCACGCCAGAATAATGCACGTACCTGGACATCGGGGGCTTCTTACAAAGGGTACTGTTTATACCCGGTTTACACCATAAAGACTGAATACCTTAGGGAGTGTTCGGCGTCGCGAGTTTGGCCTTATATGCATCAGCTCCGAATCATGTCTTTGGTCAAATGTTGGGTTTGCCTGGCTCTTGTGTTTTGCTGCCTTACATTCCGCTCTATCGGCTAAGGCGGCACCAGGAGAAGTACTGCGATTGTGCCCTGGTTCATCCGGATGAGCACCTCAGTAGAGAAAGCCGAAAACTGACTGTCATGATATAGCATGAGACCGGTCAACCACTCGATGACATATTGGAATCTTCGGGATTCCTCCGCATTAACGAAGGGACGTTTCCCGGCCAGGCATGTATGCACCCCGAATCCAGACGAGTGCGGAGCCACCAGGGGCTATATAGTAGCCCCACTGTCAAACTCCTATGGCTAAGTGAAAGTGTTAAAGCATTATAGTCCGGATGCCTAGTTCGTTGCGCTATCACCTCCTTATTAGGACCAAGACGTTGGATTAAGTGTGAATACGCGTCTTCTGTGAACACCCCCGCATTATATGCGTGGGGGCTGAAGCCGACGACTGCAATATTTCAGGTTATATACATGTATACATAAACGGCCGCATAGGAGGCATCACAATACTTCCGGGAAAAGGTATAAATACAGCCTTGATAAATTCAATAAAACATTGTTTTTACAATGGGAATACATGTCACTCAAACATAACATTCTTCGAGCACTGGGCCTCTATCGTACAAGCGCCCTCAAGAACTTCTCCAAAATAGTGCTCGGCAGCCACTCGGCCTATAGCCGAACCCTGCGCCGCGATAGTGGTGGCATCCATCTCCGCCTAGTATGTTTTGACACGGGCAAGGGCCATCCGCGAGCCTTCTATGCACGCCGACCTCTTCATCGCATTAATGCGTGGCACCGCACCAAGGAACTGCTGCACCAAGCTAAAATAGTTGTTCGGCTTTGGCCTTTCCGGCCACAGATGATCCACGACAGACCTCATGGCAAGCTGATCAGTCAATGGAAGCGGACGCTCTGGAACGTTAAATTGCGACCAGAACAGCTTGTCCACTTCATGATCTGTCTGATCTCGGAAGTATTCGGCCGCATCGACAGCGCTCTCCGCTAAGTCCAGACATGCGTCGACCAAACTCCACAGCCGATCCAGAGGGGCATACCGCGGATCGCCGAACTTCCTCTGCAGCATAAAGGGCTTTCCAGCCACAATGTCCCCTGCTTTACGCAGTTCCTCCTTCTTCGCTCTCATTGTAGAGCGGGTGTCTTTGGTCGCCATTGTGGCCTTTTCAAGGTCCGTAGCCTTCGCCCGGTTTTCTTCTTCAAGAAACTGGTAGCGGTCGGCAGTGTCTTTTAACTTCTCAGCCATTTTGGCCATTTTATCTTTGCTCTCGCTATGAGCGGCCTTCTCGGCTTTCAACTCTTCGGCCGCCTTCAAAGCGGCCGCATTACTACTCCTTGCTTGCTCCTTGGCTCGGGCAAGCTCCGCCCGCAGGGCCTCCACAGTGGCAGCTCCATCTGCAGTCACAACATATTAAAGATATTGGTATTACGCTGCTCTTACTATGTGACATTAACTATAAATATCACCTGCCCAGTGCCTCGTCAAGCCGCTTGTTAACAAGCTCGATGTTGGCATCCGCCGCATCCAGTCGCCGTTCTAGTTCGGCATCCCCATCAGTCCAGCTAGCCACCGGAGCTTCAGACACCTGCACATAACGGCAGTCTGGTTATTACCTAGGACTACGATCCTCTGTTCACCGCCGTTCTCGACGACAACCAGAGTCTCAGGGGCTACTATCTACACAAGGCGCACCAAAAAATGTGCGGATGCATATCATTTCACGTACCTCAAAGCCCGTCAGTAGACTCATAAAGGCTTCATGCAACCCGCTTTTGGCGGACAAAATCCTTTCGATCACCGTACCCATCAATGTACGGTACTCTTCTGAGATAGTGGCTTGCCCTAGCAGATCCCTCAGTGCGTCCGACCGCCTACTAGACGGTGCCGGATTCTTTTGGTTGCTCTCTTCAAGAGCCGGATACTGAGGGCTTCGGATGACCATGGGATTACCTTTTGGCCTTGCCGGATCGGGAGAAATTCTCCATGACGACACTTCAAGGTCGCCCGCTTCTTGAGCCAGGGAGTCCGGGGGAGGGGTTTCGCTCTCCATCATCTCCAGAAGAAGATCCCCTGAAGACAAGCTCTGCTGAGAAGGGCTCAGATTCGAACTGCAACATAGATGCTTCGGTTATCTTCCTCAGAAGTAAGGTAGAATATCTTTACTATTAAGTACTTTTTGATTACTTACAGCTCGTTAGAGGGCTGATCCCCGCACGGAATTTTTGCGGCAAGAGCACCCTCCGAGACGGGACCCTCTGGTGGAGTTTTCTTCTCCCGTTTGGAAACCTTGGTTTCTGGGTCATCAGAGGTAGTCCTCTCCCCCCCCTCGGGGCAAGGGAATGTCAGATTCCTTCCCTTGGTTATCCTCCCTCATGGAGGCGCTCGTTCCCTTGTTTGGAACAGGTAGCGGTGGAGGCTCGCTTTGGCCCTCTCTATTCCCCCCTTCATCGTCCTTGGAGGGCACCGGGCATGGTGCTGGCTTGAGCATCTTTTCCAGCACCGGATTGTCCAAGCCTTCGGGAAGGGGAGCCGAACACCAGATCATCTTCGCCATTGTTATCCAGTCCTGGTCAAAGAGTGATCCTTCAGAATGATAAAATAAAGATAGTGTGTTCGGCTAGAGGATTACTTACTTGGGTGGCGGTGCGGTTGCTGCTCAGGCCCATGTCCTCGGAGGTGTCCGGACACTCTATTTGGGGTCCGAAGAACGACTTGTACATCTCCTCGTGCGTCAGGCCGAGGAAATTCTGAATAGCGCGCGGTCCTTCTGGGTTGAATTCCCATAAACGGAGGGGCCGACGTTTGCAAGGCTGGACTTGACGAACCAGCATGACTTGCACTACCATAACCAATCTAAAATCTCCCTCGAAGAGATCCCGGATGCGGCTCTGTAGTATGGGCATATCCTTGGCTGGAACCCAGCTCAGCCCCTGCTGATCCATGACATCAGTTGTGGTGGAGGGCCCGAGCGAAAGGCGGGGGAAGCTACCCACTTGGCACTTCTGGGAGCGGTGATGTAGAACCACTCGCGTTGCCATAATCAGGACACCTCTGGAAAGGAACCTTTTTGCCACGGAGCTCCGGCAATCTTGCTTATTAATGCACCCTGCAACCTGCATACTTCCCCTCGACCGTCTTCGGCTTCACATCAAAGGTCTTGAGCCACAGACCTAAGTGAGGGGTAATGCGGAGGAAGGCCTCACATACGAAAATTAATGCCGAGATGTGGAGAAAGGAATCCGAGGCTAGGTCGTCGAAATCAAGCCCATAATAGAACATCAAACCCCTAACGAAGGGATCCAGAGTGAGGCCTAGTCCTCAGAGGAAGTGGGAGATGAACATGACGTCTTCATTGGGTTCAGGAGTAGGGACGACCTGCCCTCGGGCAGGCAGCCGATGCGAAACTTCGGCAGTCAGGTATCTTGCCTCCCTCAACTTCTTGATATCCTCTTCCGTGACGGTGGAGGGCATCCACCGGCCCTGGAGGCTGGATCCGGACATGATTGAAGGTCCGAAGCACCTGACCTAGGCTTTGGGTGTTATAACTCGAGGCGGGGGAAGGAATCGATTGAGCACGAGAGGAAAAAAGTAAAAGCCTTGTCCCTTTATAATGAGGGTGAATATCAAGCGTCCTCCTCGTGGCCGTTTGGGACTTGCCTAAAATGTAGGAGTCCTAAGCACGGTTGGGGTACCCACACCTGTATTGATGAGAATCCCGTAATAAGAGGGACACGATCTCTGCTTTGACAAGACGTGTCAAGAAATTACCTCGCGTTATGTGCGGGGCTAGTTAAAGGAAATAGTTCGAATAATCACCGGGCCATGGCATGGTGTCATGTTGCCAAAACGTGTCAGCAGATTAGATTTGCGGAAATGTTTTTCTCTCTATGGTGGTATGTGGAACTTACTTTGCAGGGTTGGACACTATCCTTGTATTCGAATTCTTCCGTGGTGTATTCGGAGGAGGAACCCGCCTTGCAATGTCGAAGAAAACACTGCGCGCCGGACTCATCGTCATTGAAGCCTGGTTGAGGGGCTACTGAGGGAGTCCTAGGTTAGGGGGTCTCCGGACAGCCGGACTATATCCTTTGGCTGGACTGTTGGACTATGAAGATACAAGATTGAAGACTTCGTCTCGTGTCCGGATGGGACTCTACTTGGCGTGGAAGGCAAGCTAGGCAATACGGATATGTGTATCTCCTCCTTTGTAACCGACCTTGTGTAACCCTAGCCCCCTCCGGTGTCTATATAAACCGGAGGGTTTTAGTCCGTAGGACAACATACAATCATACCATAGGCTAGCTTCTAGGGTTTAGCCTCTCCGATCTCGTGGTAGATCAACTCTTGTAATACTCATATCATCAAGAATAAATCAAGTAGGACGTAGGGTTTTACCTCCATCAAGAGGGCCCGAACCTGGTTAAAACATCGTGTCCCCTGTCACCTGTTACCATCCGCCTTAGACGCACAGTTCGGGACCCCCTACCCGAGATCCGCTGGTTTTGACACCGACACTCATACTCCCCTCCGCGTGGGGAACAACTGTCGAGTCTTCCCTGGCTCGGGGTCATTCCCTTCCTAGGCCTCACCATCGTCCACCACCTTAGTGCTCTCGACGCAGCGTGGTCAACATGGTCGAGGAACGACTTCCATCGGAAGAGGACTGTTCGCCGAGAGGCTGACAGCTGGGTCCACGGCCGCAGGAAGGAAGTGCCTCCTTATTGCGCGCAAAATAATGATTCCTCCACCAGACAGCACGGACCCACCGAAAGGGCCTCTGTATTTTGCAAAAAAAACATCCCCCTGATAGCTGGGACCCACCAGCTATATCTTCGCACGCAAGGAAGTGCCTCCATATTAGGCACGAAAAAAATGATTCTTCCCCCTGACAGCTGGGACCCACCAGCTATATCTTCGCACGCAAGGAAGTGCATCCTTATCCTCCCTGACAGCTCGGACCCACCTGATCGAAGCATACATAGCCTTGTCTGTCTGGTTGCGAATGTGTACATACATACTGGTCGATCGGTCTCTCTGCAATGTTGAACCATGGCCGAGCAAGAAGCGGGACGTGTAGTAGTAGAGCCCCCGACGTAGCAATAAAGGCCGTCCAGTCTAAACCATGTACACGTACATACAGCCAGATGCCAAAAAATAGGGCCACATACGTACATACGGGCATGGTCTCGAATGCCTACTCACGCATACGTACAGCCAGGGCTCGTGTACATGGAGAGGCAATGGACGGCACCAATGGCGTCCTGTTCATCCGAAGCCAACCGGCTAGGTCGGAATGGAGAAACTGCGTCATGTTCATCGGGAGGCAACGGAATGTGTCGTGTTCATCGGGAGCTAGCTGGCTTGGACGGAGGTGGGGGTCGGGGGCGACAGGCGGGAGCAAGGAAGCGGTGGCGCAGCAGTGGGGGCTGCGGGCATGGGCGAGGGCACGTGCGGGTGTCATGCGGCGGCAACAGGGACAACACGTGGCGCGGGGCAGAGGAAGGCAGGGTGAGGCCACTGTGAGGGCCTGCAAGCGGGGTGCGCGCGCGCTGACGCGAGCAGCAGCAACAGGCGAGGCGAGTGCGGGCTTGCGGTGCGGCGAGAAGGGGAGGGCGCGCGGCGGGCGCCGAAGCGGGCGGAGATGGTCGCGTCGGGCGGAAGCGAGGCGCGAGGTGAGGCACTGGGCGGCGGCCACCGGAGTGGTTACATATTTATTGTAGTGACCCTAGGCCTCCTGTGGTCCGTAGAAACAATGGGCCTTCTACGGGTCGTAGCAACAATGGGCCTTCTACGGGTCATATGATCGATCGGCCAAACTTGGGCCAATAACAGACCGCATTATGGGCCGTAAATGGGCTAGAGTTGGAATCTTCCATTCATGGGCCGACCATAACGGGTCGTCATTAATTGGGTGTCTTTGATGACGCTATGAAAACGGCCCATCGGCTTAACGTTCCACAAACGGGCCGATTGTAACCACGGGCTGAATTTGGCCCACAGGCAGAAAAGGCCAGTAACGGATTGTAAGTAACCGAATGTTGGAAATGAGCCCAAGAATGAATGGGCCCTGAGAAGGCCGAAATATAACACGGGTTGGAAACGGTCCAATGGAATAATGGGCCATTAATGGGTATAAAGTGGTGCACTGTTCATTATAGGCCAATTTCACCACGAGCTGTTAATGGGCCAAGAGTTACAAAGGGCCTCATATGGGCCGAAAGACATTATAGGCCATACATGGGCCGAAAGTTACAACGGGTTGGAATCATATTGGACAGCTCAGATGAAGCTACCGGGCTTAATTCTGATAAGCCGTAACGGGCCATGAGTTAGCGGGCCATAAATGGGCTATATACAAACATGCCGTTAACATGCTTTCCATGGGTTGGATCGTTACCTTTGACCAAGTCAAATGGGCTGGCCTTTTCATCGGAATGGACCTCTGTTGGGCCGTGTCACGTGTATACGTATCATCGGTGCCTCCTGTCCCATGGGTGGATTACATCTGTCCCAATGGTGAGCCAACACATGTTTCCTCCGGCCAATGAGAATTTTACACGTGGAAAATCCCCATTGGTCCGGGCTGTTAACGGGTTATCGGATCCAAACCAGACCCGATAGCTTAATGACGACCCATTATGGTGGATGCGATGTGTCGGTTACCCTTAATGAAAACACTTCCTTGATGCGCCATTTATCGTCATGGAAGTGGACACTTTCGTGATGATAATTTTGGTAATGTCATGGAACACTTCTACAATAGCACAGGCATGACTATCTTGATTTTGTCATAAAATCGTCATGGATGTACATGCATGACAGAAAACGTGACCTACTCCGACAAACACGTATCATCACGGAAGTGTATTTTTTTGTAGTGCTAGCTGGGACCCACCGTATTTGGAGGCTGACTTGTGGGCCTACTAAGTTGACACAGACGGAGGGCCTTGTCAACTTAGTCATTATAGAAGATTCAAGCTGCATTGACCATACGATGTCCATCATATGGTCGTCGTGCTTTTTCAACCTCTAGTCTTCTGGCTCCAGCCACCCAAACCAGCGCCGGCCGTGTCGCCTGCTCCTGCCTCCCTTGGCCGGTTGTGCTGCCACGCAGGCTTCAACGCCCACCCTAATCCCACTGCTGGCTTGGCCATCCCTCTACTCACCCAGATTTCCTGTTATTCTGCAGCGCCGGCAGCCTCACACTGCAGCCGAACTAGTAAACCCTCGTACTCCCCTCCGCTTGGGAAACAACTGCCGAGTCTTCCCTGGCTCCGGGTCATTCCCTTCCTAGGCCTCGCCATCGTCCACCGCCTTGGTGCACTCGACGCGGCGTGGTCAACATGGTCAAGGAACGACTTCCATCGGAAGAGGACTGTACGTCGAGAGGCTGACAGCTGGGTCCACGGCCGCAGCAAGGAAGTGCCTCCTTATTGTGCGCAAAATAATGATTCCTCCACCTGACAGCCCGGACCCACCGAAAGGGCCTCTGTATTTTGCATAAAAACATCCCCCTGATAGCTAGGACCCACCAGCTATATATTCGCACACAAGGAAGTGCCTCCATATTAGGCACGAAAAAATGATTCTTCCCCCTGACAGCTGGGACCCACCAGCAATATCTTCGCACGCAAGGAAGTGCATCCTTGTCCTCCCTCATAGCTCGGACAACCAGATCGAAGCATACGTAGCCTTGTCTGTCTGGTTGCGAATGTGTACATACATACTGGTCAATCGGTCTCTCTGTAATGATGAACCGTGGCCGAGCAAGAAGCAGGACGTGTAGTAGTAGAGCCCCCAACGTAGCAGTTCAGGCCGTCCAGTCTAAACCGTGTACACGTACATACAGCCAGATGCCAAAATATACGGCCACGTACGTACATATGGGCGCGGTCTCGAACGCCTACTCACACATACGTACGGCCAGGGCTTGTGTACATGGAGAGGCAACGGACGACAGCAATGGCGTCATGTTCATCGGAAGCCAACCGGCTGGGTCGGAATGGAGAAACCGCGTCATGTTCATCGGGAGGCAACAGAATGCGTCGTGTTCATCGGGAGCCAGCTGGCTGTTGGAAATATGCCCTAGAGGCAATAATAAATTGATTATTATTATATTTCCTTGTTCATGATAATCGTTTATTATCCATGCAGAATTGTATTGATAGGAAACTCAGATACATGTGTGGATACATAGACAACACCATGTCCCTAGTAAGCCTCTAGTTGACTAGCTCGTTGATCAATAGATGGTTACGGTTTCCTGACCATGGACATTGGATGTCGTTGATAACGGGATCACATCATTAGGAGAATGATGTGATGGACAAGACCCAATCCTAAGCCTAGCACAAAGATCGTGTAGTTCGTATGCTAAAGCTTTTCTAATGTCAAGTATCATTTCCTTAGACCATGAGATTGTGCAACTCCCGGATACCGTAGGAATACTTTGGGTGTGCCAAACGTCACAACCTAACTGGGTGGCTATAAGGTACACTACAGGTATCTCCGAAAGTGTCTATTGGGTTGGCACGAATCGAGACTGGGATTTGTCACTCCGTGTAAATGGAGAGGTATCTCTGGGCCCACTCGGTAGGACATCATCATAATGTGCACAATGTGACCAAGGAGTTGATCACGGGATGATGTGTTACGGAACGAGTAAAGAGACTTGCCGGTAACGAGATTGAACAAGGTATCGGGATACCGACGATCGAATCTCGGGCAAGTATCGTACCACTAGACAAAGGGAATTGTATACGAGATTGATTGAATCCTCAACATCGTGGTTCATCCGATGAGATCATCGTGGAACATGTGGGAGCCAACATGGGTATCCAGATCCCGCTGTTGGTTATTGGCTGGAGAGTTTTCTCGGCCATGTCTGCATGACTCCTGAACCCGTAGGGTCTACACACTTAAGGTTCGATGACGCTAGGGTTATAGGGAATAGATATACGTGGTTACCGAATATTGTTCGGAGTCCCGGATGAGATCTTGGACGTCACAAGGAGTTCCGGAATGGTCCGGAGGTAAAGATTAATATATAGGAGGTATGGTTTTGGCCACCAGAAGTCTTCCGGGCATCACCGGTAGTGTACTGGGACCACCGAAGGGGTCCGGGGGTCCACCAGGTGGGGCCACCAGCCCCGGAGGCCTACATGGGCCAATAGTGGGAAGGGACCAGCCCCTAAGTGGGCTGGGGTGCCTCCCCACCAAGGCCCATGCGCCTAAGGGGAAGAGGGGGCAAACCCTAAGGGCAGATGTGCCTTAAGGCCCATGCCTGGTGCGCCTCCCTCTCCCCCTCCACTTGGCCGCCACCCTAGATGGGATTGGGGCTGGCCGCCGCCCCTAGGGTGGAACCCTAGGTGGGGCGCACCCCTCCCTCTCGCCTATATATACTTGAGGACTTGGGGCTTCCAACAGATGAGTTCCTCTCCTTCTTGGCGCAGCCCTACCCCTCTCCCTCCTCGTCTCTTGCCGTGCTTGGCGAAGCCATGCTGAAGTACCACGCTCCTCCACCACCACCACGCCGTCATACTACTGCTGGATGGAGTCTTCCCCAACCTCTCCTTCTCCTCTTGTTGGATCAAGGCGTAGGAGACGTCACCGGGCTGTACGTGTGTTGAACACGGAGGTGCCGTCCGTTCGGCACTAGGATCATCGGTGATTTGGATCACGACGAGTAGGACTCCATCAACCCCGTTCTCTTGAACGCCTCCGCGTAGCGATCTACAAGGGTATGTAGATGCACTCTCCTTCCCTCGTTGGTAGACTTCTCCATAGATTGATCTTGGTGATGCATAGAAAATTTTGAATTTCTGCTACGTTCCCCAACAGTGGCATCATGAGCTAGGTCTATGCGTAGTTTCTATGCACGAGTAGAACACAAAGTAGTTGTGGGTGTGGATTTTGTTCAATATGCTTACTGTTACTAGTCCAATCTTGATTTGGCGGCATTGTGGGATGAAGCGGCCCGGACCGACCTTACACGTACTCTTACGTGAGAGTGGTTCCACCGACTGACGTGCACTAGTTGCATAAGGTGGCTAGCAGGTGTCTGTCTCTCCCACTTTAGTCGGATCGGATTCGATGAAAAGGGTCCTTATGAAGGGTAAATAGCAATTGGCATATCACGTTGTGGTTTTTGCGTAGGTAAGAAACGTTCTTGCTAGAAACCCATAGCAGCCACGTAAAACATGCAAACAACAATGTTATGTGATGTGATATGGCCAAGAAGAATGTTATGAATGATATGTGATGTATGAGATTGATCATGTTCTTGTAATAGGAATCACGACTTGCATGTCGATGAGTATGACAACCGGCAGGAGCCATAGGAGTTGTCTTTATTTATTGTATGACCTGCGTGTCATTGAACAATGCCATGTAATTACTTTACTTTATTGCTAACCGGTAGCCATAGTAGTAGAAGTAATAAGTTGGCGAGACAACTTCGTGGAGACACAATGATGGAGATCATGGTGTCATGCTGGTGACGATGATGATCATGGAGCCCCGAAGATGGAGATCAAAAGGAGCAATATGATATTGGCCATATCATGTCACTATTTGATTGCAAGTGATGTTTATCATGTTTATACATCTTATTTGCTTAGAACGACGGTAGCTTAAATAAGATGATCCCTCACTAAAATTTCAAGAGAAGTGTTCTCCCTAACTGTGCACCGTTGCGAAAGTTCGTCGTTTCGAAGCACCACGTGATGATCGGGTGTGATAGATTCTTACGTTCGAATACAACGGGTGTTGATGAGCCTAGCATGTACAGACATGGCCTCGGAACACGGAGGACCGAAAGGTCGAACATGAGTCGTATAGAAGATGCAATCAACATGAGATGTTCACCGATGATGACTAGTCCATCTCACGTGATGATCGGACACGGCCTAGTTGATTCGGATCATGTATCACTTAGATGACTAGAGGGATGTCTATCTGAGTGGGAGTTCATAAGATGAACTTAATTATCCTGAACATAGTCAAAAGGTCTTCGCAAATTATGTCGTAGCTCGCGCTTCAGTTCTACTGTTTAGATATGTTCCTAGAGAAAAATTAGTTGAAAGTTGATAGTAGCATTTATGCAGACAGTAGAAGGCTTATGTCCTTAATGCACCGCTCAGTGTGCTGAACCTCGAACGTCGTCTGTGGATGTTGCGAACATCTAACATACACGTTTTGATGACTACATGATAGTTCAGTGCGTAATGCTAAATGGTTTAGAATTGAGGCACCAAAGACGTTTTTGAAACATCGCAGAACATATGAGATGTTCCAAGGACTGAAATTGGGATTTCAGGCTCGTGCCCACGTCAAGAGGTATAAGACCTCCGACGATTTTCTTAGCCTGCATAATAAGGGAAAAAAGCTCAATCTTGAGCTTGTGCTCAGATTGTCTGAGTACAACAATCGCTTGAATCGAGTGGGAGTTGATCTTCCAGATGAGATAGTGATGGTTCTCCAAAGTCACTGCCACCAAGCTACTAGAGCTTCGTGATGAACTATAACATATCAGGGATAGATATGATCCTTGAGTTATTCGCGACACCGCAAAAGTAGAAATCAAAAGGGAGCATCAATCGTTGATGGTTAGTAAAACCACTAGTTTCAAGAAGGGCAAGGGCAAGAAAGGGATACTTCATGGAACAACAAATCAGTTGCTGTTCTAGTGAAGAAACCCAAAGTTGAACCCAAGCCTGAGACTAAGTGCTTCTGTAATAAGGGAACGGTCACTGAAGCAGAACCACCCTAGATACTTGGTAGATGAGAAGGCTGGCAAGGTCGACAGAAGTATATTGGATATGCATTATAATGTGTACTTTACTAGTACTCCTAGTAGCACCAGGGTATTAGATACCGGTTCGATTGCTAAGTGTTAGTAACTCAAAACAAAAGGCTACGGAATAAACGGAGACTAGCTAAAAGGTGAGATGACGATATGTGTTGGAAGTATTTCCAAGGTTGATCAAATATCGTACGCTCCCTCTACCATCGAGATTAGTATTAAAACCTAAATAATTGTTATTTGGTGTTTGCGTTGAGCATAGACATGATTGGATTATGTCTATCGCCATACGGTTATTCATTTAAGGAGAATAATGGTTACTCTGTTTATTTGAATAATACCATCCCGATTGTAGTGATACACATTTTCATGCCAAAGGTATAAGATAGTAATGATAGTACCACACAAATGTGGCACTGCAATTTGAGTCATATTGGTATAAAACACATGAAGAAGCTCCATGTTGATGGATCTTTGGACTCACTCATTTTTGAAAGGATTGAGACATCCGAACCATGTTTGTTGGTAGATATGCATGAAGAAACTCTGTACAGATGGATCATTTGGACTCACTTGATTTTGAATCACTTGAGACATGCAAATCATACCACATGGGCAAGATGACTGAAAAGCCTCGTTTTCGGTAAGATGGAACAAGAACGCAACTTGTTGGAAGTAATACATGTTGATGTGCGCAGTCCAATGAGTGCTGAGGCATGTAGTGGATATCGTTATGTTCTTACTTCACAGATGATTTGAGTAGATACTGAGTATATTTACTTGATGAAACATAAGTCTGAATTATTGAAAGGTTCAAGTAATTTCAGAGTGAAGTTGAACATCATCGTGACAAGAGGATAAAATGTCTATGATATGATCGTAGAGATGAATATCTGAATTACGAGTTTGGCACGGACATTGTGGAAATTGTTTCACAACTAATACAGCCTGGAACACCATAGTGTGATGGTGTGTCCGAACATCATAACTGCACCCTATTGGATATGATGCATACCATGATGTCTCTTATCGAATTACCACGATAGTTTATGGGTTAGGCATTAGAGACAACCACATTCACTTTAAATAGGGCATCACGTAATTCCGATGAGATTACACCGTATGAACTATGGTTTAGAGAAACCTAAGCTGTCATTTCTTAAAAGTTTGGGGCTGCAACGCTTATGTGAAAAAGTTTCAGGCTGATAAGCTTGAACCCAAAGAGGATAAATGCATCTTCATAGGACACCCAAAACAGTTGGGTATACCTCCTGTCTCAGATCCTAAAGCAATAGGGATTGTTTCTGAAATCGGGTCCTTTCTCGAGAAAAAGGTTTCTCTTGAAAGAATTGAGTGGGAGGATGGTGGAGACTTGATGAGGTTATTGAACCGTCACTTCAACTAGTGTGTAGCAGGGCATAGGGAGTTGTTCCTGTGGCACCTACACCAATTGAAGTGGAAGCTTATGATAGTGATCATGAAACTTCGGATCAAGTCACTACCAAACCTCGTAGGATGACAAGGATGCGTACTACTTCAGAGTGGTACGCAATCCTGTCTTGGAAGTCATGTTGCTAAACAACAATGAACCTATGAGGTATGGAGAAGCGATGGTGGGCCCGGATTCCAAAAAAATGGCTCGAGGCCATAAAATCCGAGAGAGGATCCATGTATGCAAACAAAGTGTAGACTTTGGAAGAACTACTTGATAGTCGTAAGGCTGTTGGGTGAAGATGGATTTTAAAAGGAAGACAGACAATGATGGTAAGTGTCACCATTGAGAAAGCTCGACTTGTCGTTAATATGTTTCCCGACAAGTTCAAGGAGTTGACTATGATGAGACTTTCTCACACGTAGCGATGCTAAAAGTCTGTTGGAATTATGTTAGCAGTTACTGCATTATTTATGAAATCATGCAGATAGGATGTTAAAACATTGTTTCCTCGACGATTTTCTTGAGGAAAGGTTGTATGAGATACAACCAGAAGGTTTTGTCAATCCTGGAAAAATGCTAACAAGTATGCAAAGCTCCAGCAATCCTTCTAAGGACTGGAGTAAGCATCTCGGAGTTGGAATGTACGCTTTGATGAGATGATCAAAGATTTTGGGTTTATACATAGTTTATGAGAAACTTGTATTTCCAAAGAAGTGAGTGGGAGCACTATAAAATTTCTGATGAGTATATGTTGTTGACATATTGTTGATCGGAAATGATGTAGAATTTCTGGAAAGCATATAGGGTTATTTCAAAAGTGTTTTTCAATGGAAAACCTGGATTAAGCCACTTGAACATTGAGCATCAAGATCTATAAGGATAGATCAAAACGCTTAATGGTACATTCAAATTAGCACATACCTTGACATGATCTTGAAGGTGTTCAAGATGGATCAGTCAAAGAAGGAGTGCTTGCCTGAGTTGTAAGGTATGAAGTTAAGACTTAAAGCTCGACCACGGCAGAATAGAGAGAAAGGACGAAGGTCGTCCCCTATGCTTAGACATAGGCTCCATAGTATGCTATGCTGTGTACCGCACCTGATGTGTGCCTTGCCACATGTCTGGCAAGAGGGTACAAAGGTGATCAAGGAGTGGATCACCAGACAGCGGTCAAAATTGTCCTTGGAGAAAATAAGGACATGTTTCTCGATTATGGAGGTGATAAAGAGTTCGGCGTAAAGGGTTACGTTGATGCAAGCCTGAACACCTATCCGAATGACGCTGAATAGCAAACCGGATACGTATAGTGGAGCAACCATTTGGAATAGCTCCAAGTGGAACGTGGTAGCGGCATCTACGATATGACATAAAGTTCTGCGAAATACATAGGGATCTGAATGTTGCAGACCCGTTGACTACAACCTCTCTCACAAGCATAACATGATCAAACCTAGAACTCATTGAGTGTTAATCACATAGTGATGTGAACTAGATTATTGACTCTAGTAAACTCTTTGGATGTTAGTCACATGGCGATGTGACCTGTGATCACATGGCAATGTGAACTAGATTATTGACTCTAGTGCAAGTGGGAGACTGTTGGAAATATGCCCTAGAGGCAATAATAAATTGATTATTATTATATTTCCTTGTTCATGATAATCGTTTATTATCCATGCTAGAATTGTATTGATAGGAAACTCAGATACATGTGTGGATACATAGACAACACCATGTCCCTAGTAAGCCTCTAGTTGACTAGCTCGTTGATCAATAGATGGTTACGGTTTCCTGACCATGGACATTGGATGTCGTTGATAACGGGATCACATCATTAGGAGAATGATGTGATGGACAAGACCCAATCCTAAGCCTAGCACAAAGATCGTGTAGTTCGTATGCTAAAGCTTTTCTAATGTCAAGTATCATTTCCTTAGACCATGAGATTGTGCAACTCCCGGATATCGTAGGAATACTTTGGGTGTGCCAAACGTCACAACGTAACTGGGTGGCTATAAAGGTACACTACAGGTATCTCCGAAAGTGTCTGTTGGGTTGGCACGAATCGAGACTGGGATTTGTCACTCCGTGTAAACGGAGAGGTATCTCTGGGCCCACTCGGTAGGACATCATCATAATGTGCACAATGTGATCAAGGAGTTGATCACGGGATGATGTGTTACGGAACGAGTAAAGAGACTTGCCGGTAACGAGATTGAACAAGGTATCGGGATACCGACGATCGAATCTTGG
Source organism: Triticum urartu (assembly GCF_003073215.2). Taxonomy (NCBI): domain Eukaryota; kingdom Viridiplantae; phylum Streptophyta; class Magnoliopsida; order Poales; family Poaceae; genus Triticum; species Triticum urartu. Next base: position 282,837,661 of record NC_053028.1, read on the forward strand.
GCAAGTATCGTACCACTAGACAAAGGGAATTGTATACGGGATTGATTGAATCCTCGACATCGTGGTTCATCCGATGAGATCATCGTGGAACATGTGGGAGCCAACATGGGTATCCAGATCCCGCTGTTGGTTATTGGCCGAAGAGTTATCTCGGCCATGTCTGCATGACTCCCGAACCCGTAGGGTCTACACACTTAAGGTTCGATGACGCTAGGGTTATAGGCAATAGATATATGTGGTTACCGAATGTTGTTCGGAGTCCCGGATGAGAGCCCGGACGTCACAGGAGTTCCGTAATGGTCCGCAGGTAAAGATTAATATATAAGAAGTATGGTTTTGGCCACCGGAAGTGTTCCGGGCATCACCGGTAGTGTACCGGGACCACCGGAGGGGTCCGGGGGTCCACCAGGTGGGGCCACCAGCCCCGGAGGCCTACATGGGCCAATAGTGGGAAGGAACCAGCCCCTAAGTGGGCTGGGGCACCTCCCCACCAAGGCCCATGCGCCTAAGGGGAAGAGGGGGCAAACCCTAAGGGCAGATGGGCCTTAAGGCCCATGCCTGGTGCGCCTCCCTCTCCCCCTCCACTTGGCCGCCACCCTAGATGGGATTGGGGCTGGCCGCCGCCCCTAGGGTGGAACCCTAGGTGGGGCGCACCCCTCCCTCTCCCCTATATATACTTGAGGACTTGGGGCTGCCAACAGATGAGTTCCTCTCCTTCTTGGCGCAGCCCTACCCCTCTCCCTCCTCGTCTCTTGCAGTGCTTGGCGAAGCCCTGCTGAAGTACCACGCTCCTCCACCACCACCACGCCGTCGTGCTGCTGCTGGATGGAGTCTTCCCAACCTCTCCTTCTCCCCTTGCTGGATCAAGGCGTAGGAGACGTCACCGGGTTGTACGTGTGTTGAACACGGAGGTGCCGTCTGTTTGGCACTAGGATCATCGGTGATTTGGATCACGACGAGTACGACTCCATCAACCCCGTTCTCTTGAACGCTTCCGCATAGCGATCTACAAGGGTATGTAGATGCACTCTCCTTCCCTCGTTGGTAGACTTCTCCATAGATTGATCTTGGTGATGCGTAGAAAATTTTGAATTTCTGCTACGTTCCCCAACACTGGCTTGGATGGAACAGCAGAAACGGGGTCTGGTATACTAGAATACGGAGGAAACGACCTTCTGTTCGGCCGGCTATGGTCGAAACAGGATCCTGTTCATCGGGAGGGGTCTGACATATGGCAAAACGGAGGAAACATACTTGTGTTTGAGCTCCTATGGTCGAAACTAGGTCCTGTTGATCGGGAGGGGTGTGGTGTACTACAAAACGGAGGAAACAGACTTGTGTTGGAGCGCCTACGGTCGAAACGCGGTCCTATTCATCGGGAGGTGTGTGGTGTACCGCAAAACGGGACTCCACATGCTACTGTTCATCCATCGTCTAGTGCCTCGCTCTAGCCTCCACGGGCTATTGTCATCCACCGTCGACTTATTCCAGCCTCCACCAGCTACTATTCATCCACGTGGCCCTGTTCATCCACGGGGTCCTGTTCATCCAGCTTCCACGGGGTACTGTTCAACCAACCTTCCACGGGGTCCTGTTCATCCAGCCTCCACCGGCCACTGTTCAACTAGCCCTCCATGGGGACCTATTCATCCAGCCTCACCCGGCTACTATTCGACCAGCCCTCCATGGGGTCCTGTTCATCCACCCCAACCAGCTCGGGTGTGTGGCGGCCTCCTTGATTGGGGTCCTGTTCATCCAGCGGCAACGGCCTCTACTACCATGGGGTCCTGTTCATCCAACCCCACCGGGAACTGTTCATCCAACCCCTAACAGCGATCACTGTTCATTAATGGGCAGCTGGTTTGATTGGCTTCAGTTAGCAAAAGTAGCGAAGGCATCGCTCGGGTTCAGTTAACAGCCACCAGATGGATCACTTGGGTTCAGTAACGTAGCTAGTGCAATGGCTCTGCTTCAATAAGCGAATGCCTCACTAGGGTTCTGTTAGAGCCCAACGCCTCGCACACATGCTCCTATGTATACAAGAGAAACGCACAAACCTCCATGCATCGCTCAGCCCCGACCAACTCCCCGAAATTTTCCTCACCCTCGCTTCTACCATGATTTTTTCTGTCATGGACGGCCCAAAGAATGTCATGCAGGTGCGACCCGCGCCCGCCCAGGAAGAAAAGCCGTTTTTTGTCATGATTTTTTGTCATAGAAGTAGGAGCCCACCAAATCTATGATGATATGTGGTTTTGTCACAATTATCGTCATAGAAGTGTCATAAGCATGACATAAAAAGTTTTCGTTTGGGCCAAAATGTCACGGATGTGTCATTTTCTGTAGCGATGGATATTGATCAAATAGGCGCATGCCTGCTGCCTGGGATCCTCCTAAACTACTCCTGGTCATCAATGGCCTGAACGTAGTAGTAGGCACCCTTAGTGTAGTAGGGGTCATCGTCGATGGTGGCGTTTGGCTCCTTGGATCCAAAATCTGATCATAGCAACCGGGTATCAAAGGGGAAAAGAGGGAGCAAAGCAACCATGAGAGCTCATCCAAAGTACTCGCAAGACTGACATCAAATCAACACTACATATGCATCGGTATCACTGAAAGGGGTAGTATTTGTGGACTAAACTGCAGAATGCCAGAATAAGAGGGGGAGAAGCTAGTTCTATTGAAGACTAGGCTTCTGGCAACCTCCATATTTAAGCATATAGAAGAGAGTAGCAAGTACAACATCAAGTAACATCGTATAGCATAAACCTACCCGACGATCCTCTCCTCGTCACGCTGTGAGAGAGCGATCACCGGGTTGTCTCTGGAACTTATATGGGTGTCTTTTATTAAGAATCCGGTTCTAGTTGTCATGAGGTCCGAATACAACTCGAAGCGTCCTATTACTGTCGACATGGCTATTCGAATAAATCAATCTTCCCTGCAGTGGTGCATCACATTAGCCAACACGCGCGATCCCTTTGGCCGGACACAGTTTCCTGGGTCATGCTTGGCCTTGAAAGATCAAGATGTCGCAACCCTAACTAGGCTCAATAGAGAGGTCAGCACGTCGGTCTAAATCCTAAGCGCACAGGAGTATTGGGGCCATCGCCTGTTGCACTATGTGCGTTGTGTACGCGGCCGGTGAGCATACCCGACTGCCTCCATTACAAAGGAGGGTGCTTTACGCGGTCCAACCAGGTGCGCGCCACTCAATCCCTAACGTCTGGAAAGCTTCGGCTAATACTACGACACCGAGTGCCCATAACTATCCCCGCGTAGTTGGTTAGTGCGTATAGGCCAAAATACCAACTCAAATCAAATGTCTCATTAAGCGTGTTCTTTTGAAACAACCATGGACGCCGACCAGGGACCAGGCCCACCACTCCTATGGGTGGTCTCAACTTTCCTTGTCGCTCTGCCACAAAGTAACACTCAGGGGCCGTCAGGATCCCATGCCCACCACTACTAGGGTGGAACCACCTGCCCCTTGAGAGCCCACATCTGAACAGTAACATAAGTATATACCCACGATCACCTCCCGAAGTGATCATGGCCCAATAGTATAGCATGGCAGACGGACAAGTATGAAGGGCCACTAACGGAAATCTAGCATACTGTACTAAGCATTTAAGATTGCAAGTAAAGGTAACAACAGAAGTAACAAGGAGAGGCTATGCAGTAGAATAGGAGCAAGCCGATGAAACAGTAACACTACTCTAATGCAAGAAGTAGAGGGAAAGAGTAGGCGATATCGGGATGATCAAGGGGGGTTTGGTTGCCTGGAAGCTTTGCTAAGGAGGGGTCATCAACACCGTAGCCGACTAGGGCAGCGGCGGCGTCAGTCTCGAACTCCACTGGAGAGAAGAGGGAGAAGAAACAATGAATACAATGTAAACAGATGCATGACGATGCATGACATGTCAATAAGCGGTGCTAGATGTGACCTAACACAATACTAGGTGCTACTGGCGAAGGCGGAAAACATTCAGGAAAGTATTGCTGGTGTTGTGTATTTTTGGACAGATGAAACGGAGGGGGTTGCTTACATGTTTGCTATAATGGGGACGTGTGGCACACGAACAAAGAGCGTATTCAGATTCGTCTCATTTTTCTGAGCAACTTTCATGTACAAAGTATTTTCATCTGAGTTACACATCATTTTATATTAATTTTCAAAGTTTTAATCCTATTCAGGAATTAGCAGATTAATTTAATTCAGAAAACTATTGTTACATCATGATGACGTCAACGGTCAACTCTGACGGTTGACCAGTCCAACTGATGGGTGGGTCCCGTCTGTCAATGACTGACTAACCTAACTACCAGTTTAGTTAGATGAGTTAGTTAATTAGAAAACACATGTTTATTAAGTTAATTATTTTAATAAATAGAATTAATTAAGTTAAGCAATTATCCTAATTAATTATTATTTTTATTTTTATTACCATTTTTTAATTCTTCCTTTTTATGTTCTCAGGGGCAGGCCCCACTTGTCATTGGCCAGGGGGGCTTAGCGGGCGTGCGTGCAGGCGGGTTACGAGCGCTGGTGCCAAACCCGATTGGGCATACGCCTAGGTCGAGAGGGGAGGGTGCCAGCCACGGGTGCGGTGAGGCCGGCCTCTTGAGACGACAGGGGCGAGGCCACAGCAAGGCGGGCCCGCCAAACCGGAGGTGGGGGTCGGGGGCGACAGGCAGGAGCAGGGGAGCGGTGGCGCAACAGTGGGGGCTGAGGGCATGGGCGTGGGCACGCGTGGGTGTCGTGCGGCAACAGCAGGGACAACAGGTGGCGCGGGGCATAGGAAGGCAGGGTGAGGCTAGTGCGAGGGCCTGCGAGCGGGGTGCGCGCGCGCCGGCGGGAGCAGTAGCAATAGGCGAGGCGAGTGCGGGTTTGCGGTGCGGTGAGCAGGGGAGGGCGCGCGGCGGGCGCCAAAGCGGGCGGAGATGGTCACGCCGGGCGGAAGCGAGGCGCGAGGTGAGGCACTGGGCGGCGGCCACCGGAGTGTGGGCGACGGCAAGCCGCAGCGAGCGGCGGGAGCCATGAAAGGCAGGGAGGAGAGAAGGGGGAGAGGTGGTCCGTACTCCCGATGCAAGGGTTCACCGATGAGGCTTGACGGATTTTCCCGGGGAGGCGAGCGTCGACGAGGAAGCGACAGGGGCAGCTACGGCGAGGTGGCGGGATGATGGCGACGGGTCACCGGGTTCGTTCCCCTTCCCGGTTTATATCGGGATCGAGAAGGGGGAGGCAGACATGGGAGCGAGAGGGGAGGCGACTGGGGAAAGTGGGGCAGACAGGGGCTAGGATTTCGGGAGTTGGGGGGATGAGGGGAGGTCGATTGGGCTAGTGGGGCCATGGGGTTTCCCCCGCTTTATTATTTTGTCTGGTTTGTCTTTTCTTTTGTTTTATTTCTAGTTTCCTTTTATTCTAGTTTTATAAATTATAAAAGTTGTACCTAAAATAGTATCACTAATTATACCTCTGCCACAAAAATGTTTAACCCCCGAATAAAATAGTTTAGTATTTTATAAAATCCAGATGACATTTATTTTTTTGTTTGACCTACCGTTTTAATCATTTAAGTGCATTTAGACCTACTATTTTAGTCATTTGTTTGATCTACTGTTTTAACCATAAAATTGTGGATTCTTCACCATAATTACTTGCGATTTATTTGACACATTTATAACATTTTAGTTTTATTGTTTGCCTTTATTTTAAATTTGAATTTGGATCGTTTTTCAACTAACGTGAGATTAACAACAGTAACCGAGGTGACATGGAATCATTAGCAGAGTTTCACTATAGCTTAATTATTTGGTCGTTACAAAAGGTTAGGAAAAGAATTGGGCATAGGGTTTGGAGAAGGTTGGAAAGTAAATTATGAAAGGCATATAATTTAAACTGCAAGTGTGTTTGAGGGTGGTTCCTAACTAATGGAATATTTCAATATAACTCCCTAATAATATTGGGAGGACATATGTTTCAAAGAGAAATCACTATGTGAATTTCCATCGATTTAAATGGATCGAAGATCCATCCAATTTAGTTGTGTGAGAAACATTTGGGTTGGTAAAATTTAATGGCATGATGTCATGATGCAACGCAACAAGCAAATGAAACACATAGTAGCAACGAAAAACATGGAAGGCGTTTGGAGTGTCGATCTCGGGCTATAACAACTCTCCCCCACTTACAAGATCTAGGGACGAAAACAGAGAGAAGAGTTAAAACTAAGTTGCTTCTTAGACAAACAAGTGAAACCATGAACGTTGGGAGGTTTAACAACTTGAAAGAAAGAATAGAACGAAGATGAACGAAGTAGAAAACACTCCATTTAAAAGAGAAGCAAGGGACACCATGAGAAACTTGGTGGTTGTGAAGGCATATGAAAGGGGTTACAAATGGACAAGAAAGAATATGCAAGAACACCGGTTGGAACTAGAAATAAGGAACAAGAAAGAACAAATTCGAACAACTCTCAAGTTGAAAAGAGAAGCAAACTTGATGAGATGGATAGAACTTGGAAAAGAGAGAAACACGATCCCTTTGGAATGAATGAACTGAAGCTCAATACTTGGAACGAATGCACGGAGAAGAACCAACATCTTCTACCACAAATGAATTTGAAAGCATCCATATGAAGTAGGCTTGAACAAATTTGTTGGAAAATCAACAATGAAAAGAATAAGCTTGTTGTGGGTTTATGGAAAACATCTCAAAACTTGAGGTGAAATTATTCCACTACCAAATGATTGATGAATTAAAAGGCACGAGGAGATGCAAAACTCTACTTCAAAATACGGGGGAGAAATGAATTGCACTTTGAAATTCACAAAGAAGAACAATCTTCTGATATGATTGCCTTCGGATGATTGAGTAAGGAAAGCAACTCCTGAAATGCGTTAGGTGGTTATGAAAAGAATTCTCATGATTGAGATAATTTGATATGATAGCAATAAACTTGAACCACAATGTTCAAGAGAACAAAGCAAGATTTAAGAAAAACTCTTCTTCTATCTTCAAATCCTGAGAAAGGCAACGAGGAACAACACCAAAATAGTTGAGACACTCCGAAAAAATGGAGAATAGAAAGGTTGAGCCATAGATGGAAAGAATTTGAAAATGATCTTCGAGAAGGCATATGACTGATGAAAATTTATTCTTACACCAAACATAGAAAAGAATTTGTGAATAACTCCGTAAAAAACAGAAGTCAGGTAAGATCCTAGGAAAAGACCTCAAAAGAAAACACCGTTGAACGATTTTTAACGAGAGATTGCATCGGTTGAATTAAATAGCATGAATGAGATAACAACCTCAAAATAGATTGAACGGATTAAGAATGAAAACACATATCTTCTAATATATCTTCAGCACTCCAAAACAAATGAAGAGAAAGAAGTGGATGATTAAGAGGTGCACCAGCATCAGAAAGCATTTGAAAGGACGAGAGAGATATGATCAGCGCCAGAAGCTTGTATTTAGTCCACCTGGGAAGAAAATGATAACGAAGAATGATGAACTTGTAGCTTGTGAGCATCTTCATGACGAATCGGTGGATGACACTTGGAAGAAAAGAATGACGAAACTTCAAATAAATAAAAAGGATACTTGATTAAGAAATCTAAGTCCTTGAAGATAAAAAGGTGGGAGGGTGGGAAAAACAAAGTCAACTTGGGGTGGATGAAACGGACACCGTTCAAAAAACTGAAAATTGATTTTGCAAATGGGGAAATGATTTGATCATCTGGAAGAGAAGCGCACGGGTTGAAAAAGAATTGACATGACAACCTCGATGATCAAGAAGGATTAGCACTCCGACAGAAATACGAGAACACGGCTTAGGAAAAGGTATGGAATCAAGACTTGACATTGAAGCAATTAAAATACCACAACTCAAAACAAAACAAAGGATTTGGCTTGCAGAATAGGCCGGAAACAGATACATAACCCTGTCATGCATTTGTTGGAAGGATAATTCCCGGTATCTACTTGAATTCCCACCTAAGAACTCCGGAAACTTCTTGGTTATCCAATCTGGTCCCATGGCCACACAGAGCAAAAATTTCACACAATTCCTAACAGGATATACTATGCTATAATGTTCTGAATGCGTTCAACATATAACCAAGAAGTATCGGAAACTCGTGTACATCATCCCTTCAAACACAAAATGGTACTACTCAAGGAAGATCATCCGTGCTATCTCCTCCGGTACCGGGGATAAGTCAGGACACTATTTGCCATCATGAAAAGTATAGCAGAGTTTCGATGTCAGCATCCTCTAGTATTCCGGAACTGAAATGATAACAACCGTGACAAAAACACCTTGGAGATCAACTTCCCGGGTCCAATCCATACAATTAGGAGGCACCAAGATAGAATCCCCATCACATCGATATCACAACGATTCCAGCAATACCCGCGTGATCCTAAGAGAAAAAAATTAAAGGAGAAGAGGAGTATAATCCAAACACCTACGTCCCAATTGCTTGCTAGAGCGACAAAGGGGATAAATAGTAAAAATAATTCCTAGTCTATGATATATAACTAGACTCAAAATAGTTTCTTTTAGACTCAACAACGCCAATGGTTCCATCAATCATGGGGGCTCATGCGGTCGTTAGGCTATGATACCAACTTGTAGTGTCCAAGATGCGATTCTATCCCAATCATGTGATGGATTCAAGATTGCGGCACAACCGCTTTTCAAGCGCATAGCAAGGTGGATATCATTACAACAAACCATATAATGAATAGATGAGAATACCAGATAAAGGCTTACACTTGCCACAAGCTACATCATGAATACATCAATACAAAGCAATCATTATACAGAAGGGCAGGATCTGACTACAGATGAAATCAAACAAAAAACAAAACAAAATCCACCCTGCTAATCCCAGGCTCCCGGCCCGGAACCTATCCCTTGATAGAGGAAGAAGAAGCAGAAGAACTCCAAAAGAAGCAAGCATCGCTCTCACGTTAGATCATCGCATTACCTATACCTGCACCTGTTGTTGTTGTAATTTGTGAGCCACAAGGACTCAGCAATCACATTACCATGGGTATCAAGACTAGCAAAGCTTACTGGGTATGGAATGGTTAAGTGATGAGGTTGCAACAAGCACTAGTCATTGTATGGTGGCTAATTTACGAATACAAGTGTAAGAAGAGAAACTATGCATAACGGTCGCAAAGTAGTAATGATCAATGAGTGATCCTGAACAACTTACGAAGCAAACATAACCCCACCGTGTTCTCCTCCCGAACCCCCTGGAAAAGAGACTATCACGGTTACGCACATGGGTGGTGTATTTTATTTCAGATCTCGTGTCAACTTCTCTACAACTAGATATTACAAATTTCCAATTCGCCACATAACTGCGGGCACGACTTCCAAAAATATTTAAGCCTGCAGGGGTGCTCCAAGTGGTCCATTATAAATTACCATGCCCATCCGATGGAACATCCTCACACCATGAAGAACACGATGCTTACAATAAGGAATTCTGACGGGCCTGCCTCTTCTCAGAGGTAAAAAGTAAACCAGCAAGACCTCCCAGTGTACTAACAATCCCGATAGGAGCCGCGTGTATCTCATTCTCAGGGCACACCGAATGGGTAAGACGTCGGGTTGGATGAGACCCTGGTTGCCCAAGGGGCGTCGGACATCACTTAGCTTGGACCAGCACTGCCCCCTGTATTATGTGGAATAAATGATCCTCGAGGTGATTAGCCCCTATGAATTACTTAATTAATTTCAGTATTATTATGTTGGCAAATTTTAAAACGAATGTTGGGCCTTGTTGGAAGAGTTCTTTCCTAAGCGATCGGTCATGGGGTTCCCATATACCCACATGTGTTAGGAGCGCTCGTCAAGGAACATAACACCGGTATGACGGAAACTAAGGCGACAAGAGTGGAACAAAACACCAGATAAAAGGCTGAGCCTTCCACCCTATACCAAGTATATAGATGCATTAATTAAATAAGAGATATTGTGATATCCCATGATATCCATGTCCCAACTAGGAACAACATGCACTGCACCTGCAACTAGCAATGCTATAAAAGGGGTTGAGTAAAGCGGTAACATACTGCCAAGCAACGAGTTTTCTGGGATTATGGAAAAGGATAGAGGCTTATCATGGCAATTTGGGAGGCTTGACAAACAAGTGGTAGGTAGCGTGACATAGAGATAGCATCAAGACAACTAATAAAGCAAAGATAGTAGTGATATCCAAGGTAATGGTCATCTTGCCTGAAATCCCACTAGGAAGAAGATCGAGTCCATGAAGTAGACGAAGCAACATAGTCGAACGAATCCTCACAACCACAATGTTACCGAAACTATCGATAAGAAGCACCATCGGAAAGAAGCAAACAACGTGGTAAACCAAAAGCATACACATGGCATGATGCACAATCAAATATGATGTATGTCTGATTTGGTCATGGCATGGCAAAGTGCAACAAACAATGCTGCAAATTAAGTGGAGCTCAATATGCAATGAGTTGCATCTTGACACTCCACAAGAATTATTTAGTTGTCTCTCATTTAGGTAATCAACAATATTAAGTATTGGTTAACATGGCAAGAGGTGATGCATAATAATACCTATCTAGGCAAGTTTAAATGAGGTTGGAACGACAAACAACAATTCCAAAAAATCCTCATGTCCAATTTTCGAATTGGCTATTGTTCTGCCAAAAATCATATTTTAATGTTGTTAAACAACAAAATAAAGTACACCATATTAATCTATGCATTTTTTAGACAAGTTACATATATAGTTTATTTAATTCGGAGCTACGGTTATTTAATATGAAATAAATCATTTTAACATGCTATTTATACAAATTAATGCAAACAAAAACTTAAGTGCTCTCAACATGCATGAGGATGACATTTAAAAGTTGTATGTAATTCTGTGAAAACATTAACATATAGCATGATAGGGAGCATTTGTCTCCATGGCGGAAAGAAAGAGGTGCCACGACGACGAATCCGAAAATGATGCCATGACAACATTCCGATGACCCGATAAATCGTTGGGGTACTGCTGCAAAAGAGGAAGTGTGCGGATGTGGGCAATGATCCCGGTAACCGGGTGTCCCATGTGTCGGTGGCATGGCCAAAGAGAGGCAACGTGCCATGTCAATCCCTTAGGGTGAAAACACGTGGTATACCTCATACATCACACATGCATTCGTTCATGGCGGTCATCATGGTGGTTATATGTTCGAAGCGTACATTTTCAGAGCGGATCATGTTAGAGGAGGTCGACATTGACGGTCATAGTGGAAGTAGTTGTACTCGTGCCATAGTGGAAGTAGTTGTTCACTTGATGGTCGTGTCGGTTCCATCTCAATGGTAATCGTGCACGTTCGACAAGGAACTTGATGCAACATTGTGGGGCTTGGTGCATTCAAAGGGTACTTGACGGGTCTGGTCTTGGCGTGCCTGATACGTCTCCAACGCATCTATAATTTATGAACTGGTGTCTGATACTTGAAGGGTTCGAATGCGTTCAACATAACCAATAAATATCGAAAACTCGTGTACCTCATCCCTTCGAACATAGAATGATACGAGTCATGGAAGATCATCCATGCTATCTCCTCTAATACTAGGGATAAGTCATGACACTATTTGCCTGCATGAAAAGTATAGCAACGTTTTGATATCGGTGTCCTCTGGTATTCCGAAACTGAAACGATAACAACTCTGATGAAAACACCTTGGAGCTCAACTTCACAGGTCCAATCCATACAATCAGGAGGCACAAAGACAGAATTCCAGTCACATTGATATCACAACGATTCGAACAATACCCACGTGATCTGATATGTCTCCAACGTATCTATAATTTTTTATTGTTCCATGCTATTATATTATCTGTTTTGGATGTTTATGGGCTTTATTATGCTATTTTATATGATTTTTGGGAGTAACCTATTAACCCAGAGGCCAGTGCCAGTTTCTGTTTTTTCCTTGTTTTAGAGTATCACAGAATAGGAAAATCAAACGGAGTCCAATTGACCTGAAACTTCACAAAACTTATTTTTGGACCAGAAGAAGCCCATGGAGTATCGGAGATGGACCAAGAGAGTCCTGGGCAGCCCACGAGGGTGGGGGGGCGCCCACCCCCCTAGGCGCGCCCCCCTGCCTCGTGGACAGCCCAGAGATCCACCGACGTACTTCTTCCTCCCATATAAACCCATATACCCTAAAAACATCGGGGAGCACAATAGATCGGGAGTTCCGCCACCAGAAGCCTCCGTAGCCACCGAAAACCAATCTAGACCCGTTCTGGCACCCTGCCGGAGGGGGAATCCCTCTCCGGTGGCCATGTTCATCATCCTGGTGCTCTCCATGACAAGGAGGGAGTAGTCCACCCTCGGGGCTGAGGGTATGTACCAGTAGCTATGTGTTTGATCTCTCTCTCTCTCTCGTGTTCTTGAGGTGGTACGATCTTGATGTATCGCGAGCTTTGCTATTATAGTTGGATCTTATGATGTTTCTCCCCCTCTATTCTCCTCTAATGGATTGAGTTTTCCCTTTGAAGTTATCTTATTGGATTGAGTCTTTAAGGATTTGAGAACACTTGATGCATGTATTGCGTGGGATACACTTATTGGATTAAGTCGTCCTGTTACCGAAGATCACGACTATTCGAAAATATTAACTTCCCTGTAGGGGTGCACCACATTTCCCAACACGCTCGATCTCCTTTGTCTGGACACACTTGTCGAGGTCATGCCCAGCCTCGGAAGATCAACACGTCGCAACCCTACCTAGGCTCAACAGAGAGGTCAGCACGCCGGTCTAAATCCTATGGCATAGGGGTCTGGTCCCTTCGCCCATTGCACACCTGCATGTTGCGTACACGGCCTGTGAGCAGACCTAGCCTCCCTTATACAAGGGCATGCGTTCCAGTCCAACTTGGTGCGCGCCGCTCAGTCGCTGACATCACGAAGGCTTCGGCTGATACCACGACGTCGAGTGCCCATAACTGTTCCTGCGTGGTTCGTTAGTGCGTATAGGCCAGTAGCCAGACTCGGATAAAATACCCAGATCTCGTTAAGCTTGTTATTTTGAAGTAACCGCGAACGCCGACCAGTGCCAGGCCCACCTCTCTCCTAGGTGGTCTCAACGTGCCTTGCCGCTCCGCCTCAAAGTAATAGTTGGGGGCCGTCGGGAACCCAGGCCCACCACTACCTAGTTGGAACCACCTGCCCCTTCAACCCCCAACATCGGAATCACTTGCGGGTACTCAACGAGCCGACCCGACTTCAGTCATAACATGTATAGTATATACCCGTGATCAACACCCGACGTGATCACGGCCCGATAGTATAGCATGGACGACTGACAAGAATGTAGGGCCATTGATGATAATCTAGCATCCTATACTAAGCATTTTGGATTGCATGTAAGGTTTCAACAGTTGTAGAAACAATGACAGGCTATGCATCAGAATAGGATTATGGAAAGCAGTAACATGCTACACTACTCTAATGCAAGCAGTATAGAGTGGAGTAGGCGATATCTGGTGATTAAGGGGGGGGGGGCTTGCCTGGTTGCTCTGGCAAGAGAGAGGGGTCGTCAACACCGTAGTCGTACTGGGTAGCAGCGGCATTGGTCTCGGTGTCTAGCGAGAGAAGAGGGGGAAGAAACAATAAATATGAAGCAAACAGATGCATAGCGATGCGTGACATGACAAGTATCGGTGCTAGGGGTGCCCTAACGTGGTATGAGGTGGTACCGGTGAAGGGGGGTAACATCCGGGAAAATATCCCCGGGGTTTCGTGTTTCCAGACAGATGAACCAGAGCGGGAAAGTTGCGTGTTCACTATGCTAGGTATGCGTGGCGGACGAACGGGCTGCGTATCCGGATTCGTCTCGTCGTTCTAAGTAACTTTCATGTACAAAGTTTTTCCATCCGAGCTACGGTTTATTTTATATTAATTTTAAAAGATTTAAATCATTTTTAGGATTTATTTAATTAGTTAAATCAACATTATCCAGAATAGTGTTTGATGACATCAGCAGTTGACCTGGTCAACCTGACAGGTGGGTCCCACCTGTGAGTCACCCATTTTAATTAAATGAATTAATTAACCTAATCAGGATTAATTAGGGGTGGGCCCCACTTTCATTGATTGATTGATTAATTAATTAACTAACAATTTAATTAGTTTAGTTAATTGATTAGTTTAATTAATCAAAATTAATTAAGTTAACCAATTCTTTATTTATTTATTTATTTATTTATTTTATTGATTATTTATTTCTTTATTTTTAATTCTTTTTTTAAAACATTCTGGGGCCGGCCCCACTTGTCATTGACCCTAGGGCCAAACCCGGGCGCTGGCCTCGGGAGAGACCAGCGGCGCGGCAGGGGCCAGTCCGGCCACCGGCGGCAAGGCAGGAGCAACCCCGGCGAGGCGGGGAAGCGCGCGCGGGGCGAGAAGTGGTGGTGGTTGGAGCAGGAGGACACGGGAGCAACACACGAGGGTGGCTGCGGGCGAGGCCAGGTGGGTGAGGGGAGCGGGGCCGGAGTGGCATGGCAGTGCGGAACGGTCGAGGGCGAGCTGATGTGGCAGCAGCCGCAGCGGGGAGGACGAGGTGCGTGGCCTGGTTACGCGAGGCGGGCGGTCGAGCGCAGCAACCGCGGTGCAGGGGCACGGCCCGTGGCGGGAGCGGTTGGCGTGCGCGCGCGAGACGGCGCAGGCGCGTGCGTGCGACGGACACGGCCGGGGTGGTGCGACACGTGGCCAGGGCGCGAGCAGGTGGAGCAACAGAGGGCACGGCTACCGCGGGACGAGCGCGAGCGCGTGCGCAGGCATGGTCGTATGAGGGAGAGGAAGGGAGCGAGGAGGGGCGCGTGCTCACGGAGCCGGTAGGGGAGTGGCAGCGGGGCGCGAGGTGGAGGTCGGGGACGTTGCGACAGAGAGGGGCAGGCCGGCGAGGGGGGTCCGGCGAGGTCCAAGCGGGGGGGCGTGGTGGCGACGGGAACCGGCGATGGCGTCGGTGCAGTTCGTTACCTGATCCAGATCTGGATCGGGGGAGGAGGGGAGAGCGAGAGGGAGTGGGGGAATTGGGGAGGTGACGGGGTTAGGGTTTCTGGGGCGAGTGGATAAGGGGAGTGGCCGGCCTGGCGGCCTGGTGGCCTGCTGGGCCGTGGCCCAATGGGGGGGAAGGCCTTTTTTTTCTTTCTTTCCTTTTGTTTTGTTTTCTGTTTTGTCCTTTTCTTTTTATTTATTTTCTTTTCTATTTTATTTCATTTTAATGTATTTAGGCAATTTCTAAAAAGGTGTTTGCTGCTCTATAATTACCTATGCCATTTTGGCACTACCCGAACATTTTGGTTTCAACTTTTGAAAACTTTTATTTTGACATTAATTTGAATTTGAATTTTGAAATGGTTTCGATTCATCGCAAGGTTAACAACAGTAACCGTGGTGACGTGGCACCATTAGCATGGGATTACTGTAGCTTAATTACCCGGGCGTTACAAAACTCCCCCACTACAAGAAATCTCGTCCCGAGATTTACGAGGTAGAAGGAAACAGTGCGGGGTATTCATCACGCAGGCGGTCCTTGCGTCCCCAAGTGGCTTCGTCTTCTAAGTGATTCGACCACTGGAGTTTGAGGAATTTGATCGCCTTCTGACGTGTGTGGCGTTGAGCGTGGTCGAGAATGCGGACCAGATGCTCTTTATAGGAGAGGTCCTGTTGCAATTCGAGCACTTCATGATCCACTGCTCGGATTGGATCCTTGAAGCAACGGCGGAGCTGTGACACGTGGAACACATCGTGAAGCTGAGAAAGGTTCGGCGGAAGCTCCAATTGATATGCCACTTTTCCACGCGTTTTGAGAATAGTGAAGGGACTGATATAGCGAGGAGCTAGCTTGCCCTTGATCCCGAAGCGGTGAGCACCCTTCATTGGTGTAACTCGAAGATAAGACTTTTCGCCAGGTTGATAGACCATGTCTTGGTGATGACGGTCATACTGACTTTTCTGACATGACTGAGCAGTCTTGAGATTCTCACGAATAATGCGGACTTGTTCTTCGGCCTGTTGGATAATATCCAGACCGAAGAGTGGACGTTCCCCAGTTTCTGACCAGTTTAGAGGGGTTCGACACTTTTGTCCATATAATACTTCGAAGGGGGGATCTTCAGACTAGCTTGATAGCTATTATTATAAGAGAACTCGGCATACGGAAGAGATTCCTCCCATTTCTTGCCGAAAGAAATTACACAAGCTCGAAGCATGTCTTCAAGAACTTGTTTGACAGGTTCAACATGCCCTTGCGACTGAGGATGAAATGTAGTACTAAACAACAAATGAGTTCCCATAGCTTCTTGGAAACTTACCCAGAATCTTGAAGTAAACAAGCTGCCACAGTCTGAACTGATAACCAGTGGAATACCGTGAAGTGAAACAATTCTGGACATGTAGAGAGTTGCAAGCTGACTAACCGTGATTGTTTCTTTGACCGCCAGTAAATATGCAACTTTAGAAAGCCGGTCAATGACGACAAGAATAGCATCATTACCTTTGTGCAATTTGAGAAATGCAGTGACGAAGTCCATTTCAACATGGTCCCATTTCCATTCAGGAATAGAGATAGGTTGCCGAGTTCCAGCAGGCCTTTGATGCTCTGCTTTGATACGACGGCAAACGTCACACTCAGCAACATAACGAGCAATGTCTTGCTTCATATTAGACCACCAGAATCCCTGACGAATATTCGGGTACATTTTTGTACTACCAGGATGGATGGACAGAGGCGTATCATGAGCTTCTTTCATAACCTTTTTAGTCTGATCCAGGTTTTTCCTCGAACATGGTACCACTAGGCGGACTTTGAAGTACAAGGTGCCATCATAGGCGATAGTGAAGAATGAGGGCTTTCCTTCTGCGAGATGGCATTTAATCTTCTGGACTTCAGAGTCATAACCTTGAATAGTATTTATACCATCTATGAGATCTGGCACGACAGCCAGGGTATTTAGAGAACCCTTAGTAACAACACGAAGATTCATCTTTTGGAACTCTGGGGAGGGGGAGCGAGTGCTCCAGGAGGAACAATATGAAGGTTCAGCTTTATAAATTCCTCGATAAGCGAGGGCTGAACTTTGTGAACCTGGAGTTGGTTGCAGTAAGACTTGCGGCTCAAGGCATCAGCCATTACATTAGCCTTGCCTGGGGTATAGGATATACACACGTCAAAGTCTGCAACAGTCTCCATCCATCTCTGCTGACGGAGGTTCGGGTCTAGCTGAGTAAACAGATACTTCAGACTTTGGTGGTTAGTGAAGATCTCGCAACGATTGCCGAGAAGGTAATGTCGCCACTTCTTCAAAGCATGAATGATAGTAGCAAGCTTGAGGTCGTGAACCGGGTAGTTTTCTTCATGAGGGCGTAGTTGATGAGAGGCATAAGCAATCACTCTGCGCTCTTGCATTAGGACACAGCCTAATCCTTGACGGGAAGCATCGCAGTAAATGACGAAGTCCTTCTTAGTATCAGGTGGAGAAAGCACTGGGGGAGAAGTCAATTTTTCTTTGAGCACCTTGAAACTTTCCTGACACTTGTCTGTCCATTGGAACTTGATGCCCTTATGCAACAGGTTAGTCAGAGGCCTGGCAATCTTGGAGAAGTTCTCGACAAATCAATGGCAATAGCTGGCGAGACCGAGAAAACTTCGGACTTGCTTGACATTCTTCGGAGGAGTCCAATCGAGAATAGCCTGAACTCGTTCAGGGTTGACGGCAATACCATCCTTGGAGATGACATGCCCAAGATAGGTTACTTCGGGGAGCCAGAATTCACACTTGGAATACTTAGCATAGAGTTGATGCTCTCGAAGCTTTTCCAGCACAAGACGAAGATGTTCAGCATGTTCTTCTTTGTTCTTGCAAAATACGAGGATATCATCCAGATAAACCACGACGAATTTGTTGAGGTAATCCATGAATATATAGTTCATCAGGCGAGAGAAGGTGGTGGGAGCATTCGTTAAGCCGAATGACATGACGGTGTACTCATATGATCCATACCGAGTCACGAAGGCGGTCTTTGGGATATCCTCTTCACGAACACGGATCTGGTGGTAACCCAACCTCAAGTCGAGTTTGGAGAACACTGATAAACCAGCCAGTTGATCATAAAGATCATTGATCCGAGGGAGGGGATATTTGTTTTGAATAGTGGCTTCGTTAATAGGACGATAGTCTTGGACTAATCGGTTCGTCCCATCCTTCTTCTTAACAAAGAGAGAAGGTGCTCCCCAAGGAGAGCAACTAAGGCGAATGAAACCTTTGCTAAGAGATTTGTCGATTTCCTCCTTAAGCTCAATGAGTTCATGCGGCAGCATCTTGTTGGGTCGTTTGGCTATAGGAGTGGTGCCTGGTTTCAAGTCGATGATGAATTCGACAGCTCTAGTAGGGGGAATCCCTGGAAGTTCTTCCGGAAAGACGTCTTGGAATTCACGAACGATGGGAATGTTTTCAATGCCCTCGAGTGGTGCAGCGTTCAATGCATTCAAGGCATAAAGTCGTGCCTCGGCATTCTGAACTAGATGAGCCTGGTAAGCAACTATTTCGTCAGAAGGATGTAGCAGATGGACGGTCTTAGTGGAGCAAACTATAGAAGCAGTATGCGCTTTCAACCAATCCATCCCCAGAATGAGGTTGATGTTAGATGACTTCAGTATAATGGGAGAGGCATAGAATTCCAGCCCTTCGATTTCCACGGGGACGTCGATAACAACCAGTGAGGTTTGACATTGTCCCACGGGGGGTTTGACCACTACCGAAGTGTTCATCTCCTCACATTTAACGTCATGTTTGTATGCAAAATCTTCTAACATGAATGAATGCGATGCTCCTGAATCAAATAAAACAGATGCAGGTACTGAATTTACGAGCAGTGTACCCATCACAGTAGCAGGCTGGTCTTGAGATTCATTAAGATCAACGTGGTTGGCGTGAACACGACTATAAGACCTGGCATTGTTGTTGCGAGGCTGGTTGCTTCCACGGCCAGCTGCAGGGAGGGCCAGTTGATTCTGGTTCTGGTTGCATTCCCTAGCACGGTGTCCTGGTTGACCACACCTGAAGCATAGACCATTATTGGGAGTGGGAACAGGAACTCGGGGTGGTGGAGCTGGAAGTCTTGGCTATCTAGTTGGTGGGGGAGGCAGACGCGGTGCAGCATAGGACTGCCTTGGAGCAGGTGCAGTTGGCTAGTACATGCTGTTGGGAATCCATATCCTACGCTTCTGCGAGGACGGGACCGAAGATGAGCCCGTGTCACGGTTGCGCCTGTGAGAGCTCTGGTGTTCCTGCAGACCAGTTTCGACATTGATGGCCTTGTTCACCAAGGTGGCGAAATCAGCAAAGTCATGGACTAGAAGTGCGAGCTTGATGTCAGCTTGAAGGCCATCATGGAACTTCTCCTGTCTGCGTGCATCAGTTGCAATGTCTTCATCAGCATAGCGGGACAAGTCCAGAAACTCCCGCTGATAAGCTTCCACAGTTTTGTTGCCTTGGGTGAGGCTGTGTAACTCGCGCTTCTTCCGGTCCATGACTCCCCGAGGAATGAAGCGGGCACGAAAAGCAACTTGGAAGTTTGGCTAGGTGATGATTGTTCCAACTGGCAGAGTACGCCTGTGGTTGTCCCACCATTGAGCAGCGAGTCCTTTCAGGAAGAATGAAGCAAAGGTGACATAGCTGGCAGGGGCTATATCAGCAGACTCCATCTCATAGGTTATGTCACGGAGCCAGTCATCAACATCCAGAGGCTGAGTTGAGCTGTGGTACATGGTTGGGTTGAGGCGCATGAAATCCTGCAGAGTAACTTGGGTTGGCTGCTGGTTCATATTGGGGCGAGGAAACTGAGCCATAATATTCTCCATGAACTGGAGATTCAGCTCAAACTGTTGCATCATCCCAGCCATGTACTCAGGCGGTGGTGGGGGATGGCCACCACAACCACGACCACCTGGCCTAACCATCCTGCTAATATATAACAGGGGTAGATCAGCATTGAGAAATTGCAAGGACAAGAATCAATCATGATGAAGCATGCATAATGAAAGGAACACGATAGATACTACATAGTAGTTCGCATATCTTACAAAAGAGATCATGCATAGAGTTCGGTACACAGAGTTTAGTACATAGGCTAAGAACATCATAGGAGGCACACAGGCTCACGATGAATGCATCTAACACTAACAAGCAAGCCTACATCAGTCCCAGGAGGAACTGTGGAGGTAGGTGTAGCCGGACAGCTGGTAGTGACGCGAAGGGAAGTCCTCCACGTGAGTAGCCCAGGTCCACGGATACTCTGGTGTGGAACACGACGCGCAGGTGGTAGAACAGGACCAAGTGCGGGAGAGTAGCCTCCCACATCCGGCCAGCCAACAACCTGGGGCATCACGGTCCTGGCAGGGTAGATCACAGAACGTGACAGATCACCAGATCGGACAGAGGGGTGCAACAGTGTGAGAGCATGGTACAGGTGCTGACGGGTGGTGTACAACTCGTGGCGAAGAGCTTGGTTCGCTCTATCCAGCCCATCAGCATGCATAACCAGGTTCTGATGGTAGAAGGGCTCTCAGGTGACAGTGGAGTAGGCAGCAGTGTAGTATCCCTCCGCACCAACATCGGATGCGATAGCAATGTGCCTGAAAGGGGAGGTGTCCAACTCCCGATACTCTCCACGAAGACGTGTTAGAGAAGCATAAGCAGCATTGGGGACCGCCATGTCGATAGTCACTCCAACACCATGAGAAGTGTGCATCACGGTAGTGGAGTCATAGTCCCGAGAGTAGAGGTGGACGATGACATGGTACTGCTCCTGGTTGAAGTCCTGGTACTCCTCGTAAACGTTCTACTCAGGGTGCCAGCGATAACCCATATAGGTCATCATCTCAACCAACACAGCAGGTGATCCTGAGGCACCAATGGCCGTCGTGTGGTGCACGACCTGTCTCGTCGGTTCCATCTGAAAACAAAGATGTTTCAAAGGAGTCAAATGATAGTGTGGATAATGTTCAATATACTACTCTCAGGAATAGCTAGGGCTTATCCAACTTTGGGGTGAATGTGGTCACGGGATCCTAATGTTAGGGTTAGTAAAATCGTTTAACCCAAGTAGAAGAGAGTTCAGAGTCCCAGAGTAAGGGTCGAGGAGTAAAAGATCCTAATACCACCCAGATGGCTACGTGGGCCCGTAAGACACACATCCATGTTAGTAAAAAGTTTTGTATTGTCTAGACTCGACTTCGGCCAAGGAGTGTGGGAGGGGGATTCCTACAGGCAGTCGGCTTTGATACCAACTTGTGACGCCCCCAATTTGACCGTACACTAATCATACACACAAACGTGTACGATCAAGATCAGGGACTCATGGGACGATATCACAACACAAGATACCAACTTGTGACGCACCCAATTTGACCATACACTAATCATACATGCAAACGTGCACGATCAAGATCAGGGACTCACGGGAAGATATCATAACACAACTCTACCAATAAAAATAAGTCATACGAGCATCATATTACAAGCCAGGGGCCTCGAGGGCTCGAATACAAGAGCTCGATCATAGACGAGTCAGCGAAAGCAACAATATCTGAGTACAGACATAAGTAAACAAGTATGCCTTAAGAAGTCTAGCACAAACTGGGAAACAGATTGAAAGAGGCGCATGCCTCCTGCCTGGGATCCTCCTAAACTACTCCTGGTCGTTGTCAGCGGCCTGCTCGTAGTAGTAGGCACCTCTAGTGTAGTAGGAGTCGTCGTCGACGGTGGCGTCTGGCTCCTGGGCTCCATCATCTTGTCGCAGCAATCGGGTATAGGAAAGGGGAAAAAGGGGGAGCAAAGCAACTGTGAGTACTCATCCAAAGTACTCGCAAGCAAGGAGGTACACTACATAT
Organism: Triticum urartu; assembly: GCF_003073215.2. Classification (NCBI taxonomy): domain Eukaryota; kingdom Viridiplantae; phylum Streptophyta; class Magnoliopsida; order Poales; family Poaceae; genus Triticum; species Triticum urartu. The sequence continues at coordinate 282,859,632 of NC_053028.1, forward strand.
GTATGCATTGGTATCAAATGGAAAAGGGGTATCATATGTGGGATGAACTGTAGAATGCCGGAATAAGAGGGGGATAGCTAGTCCTATCGAAGACTACACTTCTGGCAACCTCCACCTTGCAGCATGTAGAAGAGAGTAGGTGATAAGTTCACCAAGTAACATCGCATAGCAATAATCCTAACCGATGATCCTCCCCTCGTCGCCATGTGAGAGAGTGATCACCGGTTCTATCTGGCACTTGGAAGGGTGGGTTTTATTAAGTATCTGGTTCTAGTTGTCATAAGGTCAAGGTACAACTCCAAGTCGTCCTGTTATCGAAGATCACGGCTATTCAAATAGATTAACTTCCTTGCAGGGGTGCACCACATTTCCCAACACACTCGATCCCCTTTGTCCGGACACACTTGTCGAGGTCATGCCCGGCCTCGGAAGATCAACACGTCGCAGCCCTACCTAGGCTCAACAGAGAGGTCAACACGCCGGTTTAAATCCCATGGCGCAGGGGTCTGGGCCCATCGCCCATTGCACACCTACACGTTGCGTACGCGGCCGGTGAGCAGACCTAGCCTCCCTTATACAAGAGCAGGCGTTCCAGTCGAACCCGACGCGCGCCGCTCAGTCGCTGACGTCACAAAGGCTTCGGCTAATACCGTGACGTTGAGTGCCCATAATTGTTCCCGCGTAGTTGGTTAGTGCGTATAGGCTAGTAGCTAGACTCAAATTTAATACCCAGATCTCGTTAAGCATGTTATTTTGAAGTAACCGCGAACGCCGACCAGTGCCAGGCCCACCTCTCTCCTAGGTGGTCTCAACCTACCCTGTCGCTCCGCCTCAAAGTAACAGTTGGGGCCGTTGGGAACCCAGGCCCACCACTACCTGGGTGGAACCACCTGCCCCTTCAACCCCCAACATCGGTATCACTTGCGGGTACTCAACGAGCCGACCTGACTTTAGTCATAACATGTATAGTATGTATGTATAGTATATACCCGTGATCAACACCCGACGTGATCACGACCCGATAGTATAGCACGGCAGACTGACAAGAATGTAGGGCCACTGATGATAATCTAGCATCCTATACTAAGCATTTAGGATTACAGGTAAGGTATCAACAGTTGTAGAAACAATGACAGGCTGTGCATCAGAATAGGATTACGGAAAACAGTAACATGCTACACTACTCTAATGCAAGCAGTATAGAGTAGAGTAGGCGATATCTGGTGATCAAGGGGGGGTCTTGCCTGGTTGCTCTGGCAAGAGAGAGGGGTCGTCAACACCGTAGTCATACTGGCTAGCAGCGGCGTGGGTCTCGGTGTCTAGCGAGAGAAGAGGGGGAAGAAACAATAAATATCAAGCAAATAGATGCATAGCGATGCATGACATGACAAGTATCGGTGCTAGGGGTGCCCTAACGCGGTATGAGGTGGTACCGATGAAGGGGGGAAACATCCGGGAAAATATCCCCGGGGTTTTGCATTTCCGGACAGATGAACCGGAGGGGGAAAGTTGCGTGTTTGCTATGCTAGGGATGCGTGGCGGACGAACGGGCTGCGCATCTGGATTTGTCTCGTTGTTCTGAGCAACTTTCATGTACACAATTTTTCCATCCGAGCTATGATTTATTGTATATTAATTTTAAAAGATTTAAATCATTTTTAGGATTTATTTAATTATCTTAATCAACATTATCCAGAATAGTGTTTGCTGACGTCAGCATGAATTCAGCAGTTGACCTGGTCAACCTGACAGGTGGGTCCCACCTGTCAGTGACCCATTTTAATTAAACACATTAATTAACCTAATCAGGATTAATTAGGGGTGGGCCCCACTATCATTGACTGATTAATTAATTAACTAACAGTTTAATTAGTTTAGTTAATTGATTAGTTTAATTAATCAAAATCAATTCTTTAATTAATTATTTTATTTGTTATTTATTTATTTATTTTTAATTCTTTTTTAAAACGTTCTGGGGGCAGGGCCCCACTTGTCATTGACCCTAGGGCCAAACCGGACCGGGCGCTGGCCACGGGCGAGACCAGCGGCGCGGCGGGGGCCAGTCCGGCCGATGGCGGTGAGGCAGCAACAACACCGGCAAGGCAGGGCAGCTCGTGGGAGGCGAGCGGTGGTGGCGGTTGGAGCAGGCGGACGCGGGAGCAACGCACGAGGGTGGCTGCGGGCGAGGCCAGGTGTGTGCGAGGAGTAGGACCAGAGTGGCGCGGCAGTGCGGGACGGCCGAGGGCGAGCTGTCGTGGCAGCAATCGCAGCGCTGCAGCAGCTGCTGCGCAGAGGACGAGGTGCGACCAGGTGCATGGCGACCGCGGTGCAGGGGCGCGGCCCACGGCGGGAGAGGTTGGCGTGCGTGCGCGAGACGGCTCGGGCGTGTGCGTGCGACGGACACAGCCAGGGCGGTGCGGCGTGTGGCCAGGGCGCGAGCAGCGGAGCAACAGAGGGCGCGGCTACCGCGGGACGAGCGCGAGCGCGAGCGCAGGCTTGGTCACGCGAGGGAGAGGGAGGGAGCGAGGAGGGACACGTGCTCACGGATCCGGTAGGGGAGTGGCAGCGGGGCGCGAGGTGGAGGTCGGGGACGTTGCGACAGAGAGGGGCAGGCCAGCGCGGGTGGTCCGGTGAGGTCCAGGCGGGGGGGCGGGGGCGTGGTGGCGATGGGAACCGGCGATGGCGTCGGTGCAGTTCGTTCCCCAATCTAGATCTGGATCGGGGGAGGAGGGGAGAGCAAGAGGGAGTGTGGGAAGTAGGGGGGCGACGGGGTTAGGGTTTCTATGGCGAGTGGATGAGGGGAGTGGGGGGAGTGGCCGGCCTGGCGGCCTGGTGGCCTGTTGGGCCTTGGCCTAGTGGGGGGGAATGCCTTTTTTTCTTTCTTTCCTTTTGTTTTGTTTTCTATTTTTTCCTTTTCTTTTTATTTATTTTCTTTTCTGTTTTATTTCATTTTAATGTATTTAGGCAATTTCTAAAAAGGTGGTTGCTGCACTATAATTACCTATGCCATTTTTCCACTACCCAAACATTTTTGTTTCTTCTTTTGAAAACTTTTATTTTGACATTAATTTGAATTTGAATTTTGAAATGGTTTCTAATCATCGCAAGGTTAACAACAGTAACCGTGGTGACGTGGCACCATTAGCGTGGGATTACTGTAGCTTAATTACCCGGGCGTTACAATTATATTATCTGTTTTGGATGTTTATGGGCTTTATTATGCTATTTATATGATTTTTGCGACTAACCTATTAACCCAGAGCCCAATGCCAATTTTTGTTTTTTCCTTGTTTTAGAGTATCGCAGAAACAGAAAATCAAACAGAGTCCAATTGACCTGAAACTTCACAGAACTTATTTTTGGACTAGAAGAAGCCCACGGAGTATCGGAGATGGACCAGGAGAGTCCCGGGCTACCCACAAGGGTGGGGGGCGCACCACCCTGCCTCGTGGACAGTTCGGAGATCCACTGACGTACTTCTTCCTCCCATATATACCCATATACCCTAAAAACATCGGGGAGCACAATAGATCGGGAGTTCCGCCACCAGAAGCCTTCGTAGCCACCGAAAACCAATCTAGACCCGCCACGAGTATGTACCAGTAGCTATGTGTTTGATATCTCTGTCTCTCATGTTCTTGAGGTGGTACGATCTTGATGTATCGCGAGCTTTGCTATTGTAGTTGGATCTTATGATGTTTCTCCCCCTCTATTCTCTTGTAATGGATTGAGTTTTCCCTTTAAAGTTATCTTATCGGATTGAGTCTAAGGATTTGAGAACACTTGATGTATGTCTTGTGTGGGATACTCGTGGTGACAATGGGGTATTCTATTGATCCACTTGATGTATGTTTTGGTGATAAACTTGCGGGTTCCGCCCATGAACCTATGCATAGGGGTTGGCACATGTTTTCGTCTAGACTCTCAGGTAGAATCTTTGGGGAACTCTTTGAAGTACTTTGCGTTGGTTTGAATAGATGAATCTGAGATTGTGTGATGCATATCGTATAATCATACCCACGGATACTTGAGGTGACATTGGAGTATCTAGGTGACATTAGTGTTTTGGATGGTTTGTGTCTTAAGGTGGCATTCTAGTACGAACTCTAGGATAGATTGAACGAAAAGAATAGCTTCGTGTTATTTTACTACGGACTCTTGAATAGATCGATCAGAAAGGATAACTTTGAGGTGGTTTCGTACCCTACCATAATCTCTTCGTTTTTCTCCGCTATTAGTGACTTTGGAGTGACTCTTTGTTGCATGTTGAGGGATAGTTATGTGATCCAATTATGTTATTATTGTTGAGAGAACTTGCACTAGTGAAAGTATGAACCCTAGGCCTTGTTTCAACGCATTGCAATACCGTTTGTGCTCACTTTTATCATTAGTTACCTTGCTGTTTTATATTTTTCAGATTACAAAAACCTTTATCTACCATCCATATACCACTTGTATCACCATCTCTTCGCCGAACTAGTGCACCTATACAATTTACCATTGTATTGGGTGTGTTGGGGACACAAGAGACTCTTTGTTATTTGGTTGCAGGGTTGCTTGAGAGAGACCATCTTCATCCTACGCCTCCCACGGATTGATAAACCTTAGGTCATCCAGTTGAGGGAAATTTGCTACTGTCCTACAAACCTCTGCACTTGGAGGCCCAACAACGTCTACAAGAAGAAGGTTATGTAGTAGAAATCATGATCCTAAGAGAGAGAAAATTAAAGGAGAAGAGGAGTATAATAAAAATACCTACATCACAATTCCTCACTAGAGCGACAAAGGGGATAAGTAGTAAAAGGAATTCTTACTCTTAGATACATAACTCGACTCAAAATAGTTATTTTTTCTAGACTCAACAACAACAACGGTTCCATCAATCAAGGGGCTCCTATGCTCGATAAGGCTCTGATACCAACTTGTAGCGCCCAAGATGCCATTCTATCCGAATCACGTGATGAATTCATGATTGGGGCACGACCACATTTCGAGCGCATAGCAAGGTGGAAAGCATTACAACATACCATATACTAAATAGATGAGAATACTAGATAAAGGCTTACAGTCGCCACAAGCTACATTATGAATGCGTGAATACATCAATACATAGTAATCATCATCCAGAAGAGCAGGATCCGACTACATATGAAATCAAAGAAAAAACCGAACAACATCCACCTTGCTAATCCTAGGCTCCCGCCCTGGAACCTATCCCTTGATAGAGGAAGAAGAAGCAGAAGAACTCCAAAACAAGCAAGCATCGTTCTCACATTAGATCATCAAATTACCTGTATCTGCACGTATTGTTGTAGTAATCTGTGAGCCACGAGCTCTCAGCAATCCCATTACCATGGGTATCAAGACTAGCAAAACTTGATGGGTATGGAATGGTTAAGTAATGAGGTTGCATCAAGCACTAAGCATTGTATGGTGGCTAATTTAAAATACAAGAGTAAGAAGAGAAACTATGCATAACGGTCACAAACTAGTAATGATCAATAAGTGATCCTGAACTACTTATGAAGCAAACATAACCCCACCGTGTTCTCTTCCCGAACCCCCTCGAAAAGAGATGGTCATGGTTATGCACACGGTTGGTGTATTTTATTTTGGATCTTGTGCCAAGTTCTCTACAACCAGATATGTACCGACCAGACCTCAAACAGTCTGATCTCTGTGCTCTGGTGTCATCTCTGGATCAGTAATGCTGACACCACACAGTACTCGAAGGATTTATAGCAGAGTAGCAATCACACACTTATTACATCGAGTGTCTCAAAAGAGAACTTATTACAATAAATATGGCTTAAGGCCATCTAATAACAATAACAGCGGAAGGCTTGGAAGATAAGTGAGTCCATCAACTCCAACGGCATCACTGAATATAGAACCACGACCTAAAAACTCCTTATTCGTCGTCTGAAAAGTCTACAACATTAATGTTGCAGCCCGAAACGGGTCAGCACATGGAATATGCTGGCAAGGTAACACATAGAGAGTAATGGAATGCAACAGCTATACTATATGCATATTTGGCTGGTGGAAAGCTGAAAGCTCTATGGTTACAGTTTTGCGTAAAGCCAATTTTTCCCTACTTCAAAGGAATAAATTTATTACTATCATGTGGTTGTTAAACATTGAGAATGGTTGACAGCATCTCAATCCCAATTAAACATCATCATTAAAACCCAACAAAATTAATTTAGAGTAACATGTTGAGATTCACATGATAATCCAAGTACTAGATACTCAAGATGTCCATAACCGGGGACACGGCTAACCATGATTAGTTTGTTACACTCTGCAGAGGTTTGCGCACTTTTCCCCACAAGACTCGATCGCCTCCGTGGTCTCGCACTACATGGTGTTTGAGAAACGGATGACCGAGACACATAGTCTTTCAGAATCAGAAGCGCTAGCACCTTACGATGGATAGACCGGTGCACCTACTTTCCCCTACATCTGCTAGTCTACCCTGTAAGAGTTTGCACGACTTACTCAACTATGCCAGAGCCCATAATGGCTTGTGGCTGCACACGGAAGTTTCTAGTATGAAAAATCTCATGATCCCTTTGAGCCTGGGTGGCGGTCCAAAGAAAAACAGGCAAGTCCTGGAATACCCAGGTGCCTCAATCCACCCAGATGTGTGTTTAGGTTGCCACCTTAGATAAACCCTTAATTAACAATCTCACATCTGTCATGGATATCACTCACCCAATCCACGTCTACTAGCATAGCATGGCATAATAAGCAAACGCAGAAGTAACTCCCAAAGGTTTGATAATAAACAGGTAATAGGTACTACCTCATCTACTTCCCATCCCACAATTTAATTTGATCCTAGTCATGCAATGTGTGAGGATTGATCTAATGCAATAAAACTGGGTTGTAGAAAAAGGTATGATCAAAGTGTTACTTGCCTTGCTGATGATCCGCGAAACCTAGATTTTCAAAGTAACAGGTGGCACACTCCGGGTATTCTATCGCAGACAAACAAACAAGCATACAATAAGTACTCATCTAATGCACAGGTAAAACTCAAATAGAAGATCTAACCAGCAAGTTCAACTTAAGAACCCTGGTTTGCAAAAAGAATCAAATCGAATGAAGCAAAAGAAATCAAACGGCGAAAGAAAACAACTTTGTTCTAGTAATCTGGATCTAGAGCAAATTTTACAGTAGCAAAAACTTGTTTAAGTTGATTATTCGGAAAAAGGGTTTTGAGACGAAACTCCAGGCGCTTGAATCGCCTGATTCCGATAAACGAGCGAAAAGTTATACTAAAACGAAAATCGGATCAGAAATCACGATCAGTCGCGGAAAATCCGACGAAAAAGAAAAACGATGAACAGATTAATCGGTAATTAACCTAATCCAAAAATAATTAAAAAAAATAAAAAAATAAAAAATAAAAAATAAAATAAAATAAAAAAATTCGAAAATAAAACCGACGAAAAAAAATTCGGCACGAAAGTCGAGGCGGCGGCGAACCTCGGGCGGCGTGCAACTCCGGCGAGTCGGCGGCGGGTCCGGCGGATCGGGCGCGGGGCTCGTGTGGGCTGGGGGCTCGGGTGCGGCGCTATATAAAGGCGCCCCCGGGCGGAGTCCCGCTCGGGTACGGCCCATAGGTCGGTTTCGCTTTTTTTTTAAATAATTACGCTCGGAAGAAAAATAAAAAGAAATACTAAACGGACTCCAAAAATCATGAAATAAATTTTCCCGGGATTCTAAAATCAAGCCCGATAAAGTGAACATTTATCTGGGCCCAAACTACAACTTTGAAAAACGCGCATTTTTCCTAAATTCAAACATAAATACCGAAAAAACTCCGAAATAAATCTTATTTGATTTTTTTATTAAATCCTCAATATTTCTATATTTTGGGAAAGTCATTTTATTCCCTCTCTCATATTTTTGTAATAGAAATAATTGATGTTAAAATAAATAAAATCAAATGATCCTGTTTACAAAATTTGAGAAAACTCAAATATGTAAATAACGAAATCCCCAACTCTCTCCGTGGGTCCTTGAGTTGCTTAGGATTTTCTAGGATCAAAACCAAAAGCAAAATAAAATATGATATGCATGATCATCTAATGTATAACATTCCAAATTGAAAATTTGGGATGTTACAAACCTACCCCCCTTAAGATGAATCTCGCCCTCGAGATTCGGGTTGGCTAGAAAATAGGTGAGGGTGGTCCTTGAGCAAATCTTCCTCTCGCTCCCAGGTGGCTTCATCCTCCGTGTGGTGGCTCCACTGTATTTTGCAAAACTTGATAACCTTGCTGCGAGTGACTCGGCTGGCAAACTCGAGAATCTTGACTGGTTTCTCCTCATAGGTCAAATTTTTATCCAACTGAATTGCTTCTAATGGCACTGTGTCTCTCAAAGGTATGTCAGCCATCTCCGCATGACACCTCTTCAATTGAGAAACGTGGAACACATCATGAACTCCTGTCAATCCTTCTGGCAATTTCAACTTGTAGGCCACTTCTCCCATACGCTCCAAAACTCGATATGGCCCTACAAATCGTGGCGCTAACTTCCCTTTAACTCCAAAGCGCTTAATCCCTCGAAGTGGGGATACTCGAAGATAAGCTCTGTCTCCGACTACGTAAACTGTCTCCTTGCGTTTAGAATCTGCGTAGCTCTTCTGCCTGGACTGGGCTACCTTGAGCCTATCACGAATCAACTTCACCTTCTGTTCAGACTCTTTAATCAGATCTGGTCCAAACAACTGGCAGTCTCCAACTTCGTCTCATGACAACGGTGTCCTGCACCTCCTTCCGTACAGAGCTTCGAAAGGGTCCATCTTCAAACTGGTCTGATAGCTATTATTGTAAGAGAACTCTGCATATGGCAAATTATCGTCCCAACTAGATCCATAATCTAGCGCGCAAGCTCTCAGCATATCCTCCAAAATCTGATTGACTCTCTCGGTCTGTCCATCTGTCTGCAGATGAAAAGATGTACTAAATTCTAGCCTAGTACCCAAAGTCTCATGCAACTGCTTCCAGAACTTTGAGGTAAACTGGGTTCCTCTATCTGATACGATGCTCCTCGGAACTCCATGCAAACATACGATCCTAGTCATGTATATCTTTGCCAACTTAGCACTGGTGTAAGTGGTCTTTACTGGGATGAAATGAGCTACCTTCGTCAATCGATCAACTACAACCCAAATCGAGTCATAGCTTGAACGAGTCCTTGGTAATCCCGTGATAAAATCCATGCCTAGCTTATCCCACTTCCATTTGGGTATCGGCAATGGTTGCAACAATCCTGCTGGCTTCTGATGCTCTGCCTTTACTCTCTGACAGACGTCACAAACTGCTACATACTCCGCAATATCCTTCTTCATTCCAGTCCACCAGAAAATATCCTTCAAATCCAAATACATCTTGGTATTTCCTGGGTGAATCGAATACAGTGAATCATGTGCCTCTTGCAGAATCAACTTTCTGATCTCCGGGTCATTGGGTACATAAACACGGTCTTCAAACCATAGGGTGTCGTGCTCATCCACACGAAATCCTTTGGCTTTTCCTTTGCTCAGTTTCTCCTTTATAGCGGCAATCTCTTTGTCAGTTTTCTGAGCTTCCCTGATTTTGTCCATCAAAGTTGACTGAATTTCTAGTGCTGCTACATAGCCTCTCGGAACTATTTCCACACATAGTTAACGAAGATTTTCTGCTAACTCCTTGGCTATTTCTCCCGTCATTAACGTATTGACATGGCTCTTGCGGCTTAATGCATCAGCTACTACATTAGCCTTCCCGGGATGATAATGCAATCTCATATCATAATCCTTGATGAGCTCCAACCATCTCCTTTGTTTGAGGTTCAACTCCTTGTGCGTGAAAATGTACTTCAAACTCTTATGATCCGTGTACACCTCACAATGATTTCCAATGAGGAAATGTCTCCATGTCTTCAATGCATGCACTACGGCTGCTAACTCCAAATCATGCGTGGCATAATTCAATTCGTGAGGCTTCAGTTGTCGTGAAGCATACGAAACAACTCTTCCATCCTGCATAAGCACTGCCCCAAGTCCTCGACGTGAAGCGTCGCAATACACCTCATAATCCTTGGTTTGATCTGGCAAAATCAACACTGGTGAGGTAACCAAACGTTTCTTCAATTCCTGGAAACTAGCCTCACACTCCTCAGTCCATTTGAACTTAGTATCCTTCTTCAGCAAATCCGTCATAGGCTTCGCAATCTTTGAGAAGTTCTCAATAAATCTCCGGTAGTATCCTGCGAGTCCCAAAAAACTCCGGATCTCTCCAACTGTTGTTGGTGCTTCCCACTTGGTCACAGTTTCAACTTTAGCGGGATCTACTGCTATACCTTCTCCAGATATAACATGTCCGAGGAATCCAACTTCCTTCAACAAAAACTCACATTTTCTAAACTTGGCATATAACTGATGTTCTCTGAGCTTTCCAAGTGCCAAACGCAAATGCTCCTTATGCTCCTCTTCATTCTTCGAATATACCAGGATATCATCAATGAACACTACGACGAACTTATCCAAAAATTCCATAAACACTTTGTTCATCATGTTCATAAAATAGGCAGGTGCGTTAGTCAGTCCAAATAACATAATGGTATACTCATACAGTCCATATCTTGTGGTGAATGTTGTCTTAGGTATGTCCTGCTCTCGAATCTTCAACTGATGGTACCCTGATCGCAAACCGATCTTGGAAAACACTCTAGCCCCTTGCAATCGATCAAACAGATCATTGATCATTGGTAGCGGGTACTTGTTTTTAATTGTTACTTCGTGCAATCCTCGATAATCAACAACCATTCTTAACGATCCATCCTTCTTCTCTACTAGTAGTACTGGTGATCCCCAAGGCGAAGAACTTGGGCGAATGTAACCTTTATCCAGTAACTCCTTAATCTGCTTCTTAATTTCCACCAAATCTTTTGCGGGCATCCTGTATGGTCGCTTCGATATTGGCCCAGTGCCTTGCAATAGCTCAATCAAAAACTCAATATCTCTATCTGGTGGCATGCCTGGCAACTCTTCTGGAAATACATCAGGAAAATCCTTTACCACTGGTACTTCCTCCTGCACAACTCCTGATAAGGAATTTACTTGTGTCCTGTTTGGCGCATGTCAGGATACATACTTGATCCTTCTTCCTTCTGGCGCTGTGAGCAAAATTGTCTTACTGGCGCAATCGATGTTTCCTCCATACATCGACAGCCAATCCATACCAACAATCACATCCAAACCTTGGGATTCTAGAATGATTAAATCCGTTGGGAAAACATGCCTTCCTATACTTAATGGCACTTGAAAACATCCTTGTCCATACTCCCTCTTGCGGTTCTCAATTTGCTGCTGCTTCCCTTCAATCATAAGAGCACGGTCTACCAACTCCTGGTAGTTGTTGAAGGTGGCTACCATCAACTGCATACTCAACTCATCATTCAGTCCTTCAAGGAATTTCTCCTGCTTAGCTGCATCCGTAGCAAGGTCATCTGGGGCATAACGTGCTAGCTTACTAAACTCCTCCACATACTGGCCAACTGTCCGTCCTCCTTGGCGCAAGTTACGAAACTCACGCTTCTTCATGGCCATTGCTCCTGCTGAAACATGGGCAGTACGAAAAGCCTGCTGAAACTGGTCCCATGTGACAGTGTCGACTGGAAAGGTGGCTGTGAAATTCTCCCACCAGGATGCTGCGGGTCCTTCTAACTGATGTGCGGCAAACTTTACCTTCTCCGCATCTGTGCATCCTGCTGTGGTCAACTCCCTAGCTATCTTGCGGAGCCAATCGTCTGCTACTATCGGCTCGGTGCTACTGGAAAACACCGGCGGATTCAGCCTAAGAAAACGGGCTAAGTGGTCAACAGGTGGTGGTGGTGGTGGGTTGTTGTTGTTGTTCCCCTGATTCTGATTCTGAACTAGCAACTGCATCAAGATGTTCTGCTGCTGGATCAACTGGGTGAGCTCCAGCGGAAAGGCAAATCCGGGGTCACGTCTCGGAGGCATCTGAGGGTTTAGAAAAGATGAGATATAAGAATAGAGGGGGTCTAATGAGAAAACACTACCCATATGCACATGAGGCAAAAGCAAACAATTCACTTCATTCAATCAAACAAAGGCATATAATCGATCTAACTATCGCAAAGTGCTCAGACTACTATATTTACATGGTGGACTACTACTACTGATGAGGTGCTCTACTAGAAATATTCTACGGTTGTAGACTCCATGATATCTGCTCCTGCTTCATCAACATAGTCATCATCGCTACTATCTTGTTCCGAGTCGGTGCGGTCAATGATGATGTAGTCTTCCGGGCTAATCTCCTTGGGTTCTTCGTCTTCATCTACGGGCATAGGGCCTCCCATAAATATTCCAATCTTCTTGATCAGATCGTCATTCTTCTCCACCAATACTTCAATTTCTTCTTCATAATCTTCACGTGTAGCCTTGAGTTCTTCCTCCATTTCCTTGATTCTAGTCTTAGCCTTCTTCAGATCTATCATGTCGGCGCACATCTGATTCTCCTGTCGTCGAATGTGCTGATTTAACTCCTGGATAAAAGCTACAATTGATCTATCTTTCCTGGTGCTGATCATCTCCCAGTGTTCATCTTGGCGTCCGCAAATCTGGTAGATAGTATCCTTGAGATCCTTGCGGTAGACTTCTCCAATGCGTCCCATGGCGATGTGAGCTGCCATACTCTTTCCTAGACTCCAAGTTGGTGCATCAAAAGAAAACTCTATGGGCTCAGTGACTGGCATGAACGTCCTTCTTGGAACTTGAACTTGAATCAATCAGCGCTCTTCTTCAGGTAAAGTGGCGTTGTAGGTTCCCGTGAAGCTTGGTACTCCTATGTTCAGGTATCTAGTGACTTCCTTCAAGTGGCGTCCAAAGGGTGTATCTTCATCTGGTTGTGTGAACTTGTTCCTTGCATCCGCCATCCTAAAGAGTAGAAAAGATGAGAAGTCAGAAGAGAAGAGAGTGAATAGTAATCTAGGTCTTTTAGCTTAGTGGTCGTGTCCTACAGTCAGCGTGTGCTCTGATACCATCTCTGTAGCGACCAGACCTCAAACAGTCTGATCTCTGTGCTCCGGTGTCATCCCTGGATCAGTAATGCTGACACCACACAGTACTCGAAGGATTTATAGCAGAGTAGCAATCACACACTTATTACATCGAGTGTCTTAAAAGAGAACTTATTACAATAAATATGGCTTAAGGCCATCTAATAACAATAACAGCGGAAGGCTTAGAAGATAAGTGAGTCCATCAACTCCAACGGCATCACTGAGTATAGAACCACGACCTAAAAACTCCTTATTCGTCGTCTGAAAAGTCTGCAACATCAACGTTGCAGCCCGAAACGGGTCAGCACATGGAATATGCTGGCAAGGTAACACATAGAGAGTAATGGAATGCAACAGCTATACTATATGCATATTTGGCTGGTGGAAAGCTCTATGGTTACAGTTTTTGCGTAAAGCCAATTTTTCCATACTTCAAAGGAATAAATTTTATTTAACTATCATGGTGGTTGTTAAACATTGAGAATGGTTGACAGCATTCTCAATCCCAATTAAAAATAACTTCATTAAACCCAACAAATTAACTTTAGAGTAACATGTTGAGATTCACATGATAATCCAGGTACTAGATACTCAAGATGTCCATAACCGGGGACACGGCTAATCATGATTAGTTTGTTACACTCTGCAGAGGTTCGCGCACTTTTCCCCACAAGACTCGATCGCCTCCGTTGGATTTCTCGCACTACATGGTGTTTGAGAAACGGATGACCGAGACACAGTCTTTCAGAAACGCTAGCACCTTACGATGGATAGACCGGTACACCTACTTTCCCCTACATCTGCTAGTCTACCCTGTAAGAGTTTGCACGACTTACTCAACTATGCCAGAGCCCATAATGGCTTGTGGCTGCACACGGAAGTTTCTAGTATGAAAAATCTCATGATCCCTTTGAGCCTGGGTGGCGGTCCAAAGAAAAACAGGCAAGTCCTGGAATACCCAGGTGCCTCAATCCACCCAGATGTGTGTTTAGGTTGCCACCTTAGATAAACCCTTAATTAACAATCTCACATCTGTCATGGATATCACTCACCCAATCCACGTCTACTAGCATAGCATGGCATAATAAACAAACGCAGAAGTTACTCCCAAAGGTTTGATAATAAATAGGTAATAGGTACTACCTCATCTACTTCCCATCCCACAATTTAATTTGATCCTAGTCATGCAATGTGTGAGGATTGATCTAATGCAATAAAACTGGGTTGTAGAAAAAGGTATGATCAAAGTGTTACTTGCCTTGCTGATGATCCGCGAAACCTAGAGATTCAAAGTAACAGGCGGCGCACTCCGGGTATTCTATCGCAGACAAACAAACAAGCATACAATAAGTACTCATTTAATGCACAGGTAAAACTCAAATAGAAGATCTAACCAGAAAGTTCAACTTAAGAACCCTGGTTTGCAAAAAGAATCAAATCGAACGAAGCAAAAGAAATCAAACGGCGAAAGAAAACAACTTCGTTCTAGTAATCTGGATCTAGAGCAAATTTTGCAGTAGCAAAACCTTGTTTAAGTTGATTATTTGGAAAAAGGGTTTCGAGACGAAACTCCAAGCGCTTGAATCGCGTGATTCCGATAAACGAGCGAAAAGTTATACTAAAACGAAAATCGGATCAGAAATCGCGATCAGAAAATAACCGCGGAAAATCCGACGAAAAATAAAAACAACGAACAGATTAATCGGTAATTAACCTAATCCAAAAATAATTAAAAAAATAAAAATAAAAAAAATTGAAAATAAAACCGATGAATTTTTTATTTTTTTATTTTTAAAAAATTCGGCACGAAAGTCGAGGCGGTGGTGAACCTCGGGCGGCGTGCAACTCCGGCGAGTCGGCGGCGGGTCCGGCGGATCGGGCGCGGGGCTGGTGTGGTCTGGGGGCTCGGGTGCGGCGCTATATAAAGGCGCCCCCGGGCGGAGTCCCGCTCGGGTCCGGCCCATAGGTCGGTTTCGTTTTTTTTTAAATAATTACGCACGAAAGAAAAATAAAAAGAAATACTAAACGGACTACAAAAATCATGAAATAAATTTTCCCGTGTTTCTAAAATCAAGCCCGATGAAGTGAACATTTATCTGGGCCCAAACTACAACTTTGAAAGACGCGAATTTTTCCTAAATTCAAACAAAAATACCGAAAAAACTCCGAAATAAATCTTATTTGATTTTTTATTAAATCCTAAATATTTCTATATTTTGGGAAATTCATTTTATTCCCTCTCTCATATTTTTGTAATAGAAATAATTGATGATAAAATAAATAAAATCAAATGATCCTGTTTACAAAATTTGAGAAAACTCAAATATGTAAATAGCGAAATCCCCAACTCTCTCCGTGGGTCCTTGAGTTGCTTAGGATTTTCTAGGATCAAAACCACAAGCAAAATAAAATATGATATGCATGATGTCTAATGTATAACATTCCAAATTGAAAATATGGGATGTTACAAGATATTACAAATTTCCAAGTCACCACATAACCGTGGGCACATGTTCCAAAAAGATTTAACCCTATAGGGGTACTCCATGTGGTCCATTACAAATTCCAGGCCCATCCAATGGAACACCCTCACACCATGAAGGACACGATGCTTACGATAAGGAATTCTGATGGACATGCCTCTCCTCAAAGGTAAAAAGTAAACCAGGAAGACCTCACAGTGTACCAACAATCCCGATAGGAGCCACACATATCTTGTTCTCAGGGCACACAGAATGGGCAAGACGTCGGGTTGGATGAGACCCTGGTTGCCCAGGGGGCGCAGGACATCACCCAGGTTGGACCGGCACCATCAACACTGCCCCCCTGTATTATGTGGAATAAAGTATCCTCGAGGTTATCAGCCCCTATGAATTAATTAATTAATTGATTTCAGTATTATTATATTGGCAAATTTTAAAACCAATGTTGGGCCTTGCTGGAAGAGTTCTTTCCTAAGCAATTGGTCATGGGGTTCCTATACACCCACATGTGTAAGGAGCGCTCGTCAAGGAACATAACACCAGTATGACGGAAACTAAGGCGGCACGAGTGGAACAAAACACCAGGCAAAAAGCCGAGCCTTCCACCCTGTACCAAGTATATAGATGCATTAATTAAATAAGACATATTTTGATATCCCATGATATCCATGTCCCAACATGGAACAACCTGCACTTCACCTGCAACTAGCAACTTATAAGAGTGGTTGAGCAAAGCGGTAACATAGCCAAACAACGGGTTTTCTGGGATGGTGGAAAAGGTTAGAGGCTTATCATGGCAATTTGGGAGGCTTGACAAACAAGTGGTAGGTAGCGTGTCATAGCAATAGCATCGAGACAACTAGCAAAGCAAAGATAATAGTGATATCCAAGGTAATGGTCATCTTTCCTGAAATCCCGCTGGGAAGAAGATCGAGTCCATGAAGTAGACGAACCAACGTAGTTGAATGAATCCTCACAATCGCAAAGTTACCAGAACTATCGATAAGAAGCACGACCGGAAAGAAGAAAACAACACGGTAAAAAACAAGCATAAGCATGGCATGATGCACAATCAAATATGATGCATGTCTGATTTAATGAGTCATGGCATGGGAAAGTGCAACAAACAATACTACAAATTAAGTAGAGCTCAATATGCAATGAGTTGCATATTGACCCTCCACAAGAATTATTTAGTTCTCTCATGTTTAGGTACTCAACAATATTAAATATTGGTTAACATGGCAAGAGGTGAGGCATAACAAAACTACATATCTAGGCAAGTTTAAATGCGGTCGGAACAACAAACAACAATTCTGGAAAATCCTCATGTGCAATCTTCGAATTTTCTATTGTTCTGCCTAAAACCATATTTTAATGTTGTTAAACAACAAAATAAAGTGCACCATATTAATCTATGCATTTTTCTAGACAAGTTACATACATAGTTTATTTAATTCGGAGCTACGGTTATTTAGTTATGAAATAAATCATTTTAACATGCTATTTATGCAAATTAATGCAAACAACAACTTAAGTGCTCTCAACATGCATGAGGATGACATTTACAAGTTGTATGCAATTTTGTGAAAACATTAACATATAGCATGATAGAGAGAATTTATCTCCATGGCGGAAAGAAAGAGGTGCCACGTCAACGAATCCGAAAATGATGCCACGACAACATTCCGATGACCTGGTAACTCATTGGGGTACTGGTGCAAAAGAGGAAGTGTCCGGATGTGAGAACATGCAAGCGTGACGAGGAATGATCCCGGTAACCGGGTGTCGCATGTGTTGGTGGCATGGCAAAAGAGAGGCAACGTGCAACGTCAATCGCTTAGGGTGAAAACACGCGGTATAGCTCACACATCACACGCATTCGTTCATGGTGGTCATCTTGGCGGTTATACCTTTAAAGCGTACATTTTCAGAGCGTATCATGTTAGAGGAGGTAGACATTGACGGTCGTAGTCGAAGTAGTTGTTCACTTGATGGTCTCGTCGGTTCCATGGCTATAGTAGTCGTGCACGTTCGACAAGGAACTTGAAGCAACTTTGTGGAACTTGGCGCATTAAAGGGGTACTTGACGGGTCCGGTCTTGGTTCCATGTTTGCAACAATTTTATTCAGTTTTGGTATGATTTTATTAGAATTAACCTGGACTGACACTGTTTTCACCAGAACTACCGTGGTGTCATTTTTTGTGCAGAAATAGAAGTTCTCAGAATGGGCTGAAAATTTACAGAGATTTTTTATGGACCAAAAGAGACCCCCGAAGCACCAGAGCAGGACAAGAAGGGTCCCGAGGAGTCCACAAGCCATGGGCGCGCCCTACCCCGAGGGCATGCCTTGCGGGCTTGTGTGCCCCTTGGGCACCACCTTGACTTGTTTCTGGTGCCGCAATATAGAAACCTACGAAAAGAACCCTAGATCGTAAGTTCTGCTGCTGCAACCCTGTGTAGCCACGAAAAAACCCATCGAGAACCCATTCTGGCACCCTGCCGGAGGGGGAAACCATCACCGGAGGCCATCTTCATCATCTCGGCGGTCTCCATGATGAGGAGGGGGTAGTTCACCCTCGAGGCTAAGGGTATGTACTAGTAGCTATGTGTTTCATCTCTCTCTCTCACGTGTTGCTGATTTGGCACGATCTTGATGTACCGCGAGCTTTGTTACTATAGTTGGACCATATGGTGTTTCTCCCCTCTACCTTATTATGATGAATTGAGTCTTGCTATTTGAGGTTTCGTTATGTTGGATTGAGTATTGGATTTGAGAACACTTGATGTATGTCTTGCGATGGGATATCTGTGGTGACAATGGGATGTTCTATTGATTCACTTGATGTATGTTTTGGCACTTAACTCACGGATTCCCGAGGTGACATTAGGGTAATCTATGCATAGGGGTTAATGCACATTTTCATCCTACGTTGTCCAATAGAAACTTTTCAGTGATTCTTTGTTGCACGTTGAGGGATTGTGATATGATCCAATTATGTTATCATTATTGAGAGAATTTGCACTAGTGAAAGTATGAACCCTAGGCCTTGTTTTCTAGCATTGCAACACAGTTTTTGCTCACTTTTTTTACTAGTTACCATACTGTTTTTATATTTTCAGATTATAAAACCCATGTCTACTATCCATATTACACTTGTATCACCATCTCTTTGCTGAACTAGTGCACCTATACAATTTACCATTGTATTGGGTGTGTTGGGGACACAAGAGACTCTTTGTTACTTGGTTGCCGGGTTGTTTGAGAGAGACCATCTTCATCCTATGCCTCCCATGGATTGACAAACCTTAGGTCATCCACTTGAGGGAAATTTGCTACTGTCCTACAAAACTCCACGCTTGGTGGCCCAACAAGAGTCTACAAGAAGAAGGTTGCTTCTATCTCTTGAGCTTGCATTGGTTTTTCCCTTGAAGAGGAAAGGGTGATGCAGCAAAGTAGGTAAGTATTTCCCTCAGCTTTTGAGAACCAACATATCAATCCAGTAGGAGACAACGCACAAACCAACATCAACTTGAATCCAGTAATATTTTTGGTATGTAGATCGGAAAGTAAAAGATTGCAAAGAAAGTAAATAGGAAACTAAAATTGTAGATGGAAACATATATGATGGAAAATGGAAGATTATATGATGGAAAATAGACCCGGGGGCCGTAGGTTTCACTAGAGGCTTCTCTCAAGACAGAAAATATTATGGTGGGTGACAAATTACTGTCGAGCATTTGATAGAAAAGCGCAAAGTTATGGCGATATCTATTGCAATGATCATGAATATAGGCATCGCATCTGTGTCAAGTAGACCGAAACGATTCTGCATCTATTACTATGACTGCACACATCAACCGATTCCTGCCTGCATCTAGAGTATTAAGTTCACGAAGAACAGAGTAATGCATTAAGTATGATGACATGATGTCGCGAAATTAACTCAAGCAATATGATGAAAATCACATCCTTTTATCCTCGATGGCAACAATACAATAGGTGCCTTGCTGCCCCTACTGTCACTGGGAAAGCAAACCACAAGATTGAACCCAAAGCTAAGAACTTTTCCCATTGCAAGAAAAACCAATGTAGTTGGCCAAACCAAATCGGTAGTTCGAAAAGACTTGCAAAGATATCAAATCATGCATATAAGAATTCAGAGGAGATTCAAAAAATATTCATAGATAAGATGATCACAAATCCACAATTCATCGGATCTCGGCAAACACACCACAAAAGAGTATTACATCGAATAGATCTCCAAGAACATCGAGGAGAACATGGTATTGAGAATCAGAGAGAGAGAGAGAGAGAGAGAGAAAATAAGCCATCTAGCTACTTGCTATGGACTCATAGGTCTATGGTAAACTACTCACGCCTCCTCGAACAGGCAATGGTGTTGATGTAGAAGCCCTCCGTGATCGAATCCCCCTCCGACAGGACACCGGAAATGGCCCCTAGATGGGATCTCATGGGTACAGAAAGCTGTGGCGGTGGAAAATTGGTTTCGTGGCTCCACTAGAAGGTTTTAGGGTATTTGAGAATATATAGGCGGAAGAAATAGGTCGGTGGAGTCACGAGGGGCCCACAAGGGTGGGGGCGCACCCTACCCCCCTGGGCGCACCCTTCGTCCTTGTGGATGCCTCATGGCTTCCCTGACGTGTACTCCAAGTCCTTTGGATGTCTTCTGGTCCAAGAAAAATCATCGCGAAAGTTTCATTCCGTTTGGACTACGTTTGGTATTCCTTTTCTGCGAAACTCTAAAAAGAGGAAAAAACAGGAACTGGCACTGGGCTCTAGGTTAATAGGTTAGTCCCAAAAATCATATAAAATAGCATTGAAAAATAAAATATTATAGATACATTGGAGACGTATCAGGCATCCCCAAGCCTAATTCCTGCTCGTCCTCGAGTATGTAATTCTATTTATTGTGGCATGAATGTTCAGATCCATATGATTCAAAACAAAAGTTTGATATTAACATAAAAACAATAATACTTCAAGCATACTAACAAAATAATTATGTCTTCTCAAAATAACATGTCCAAAGAAAGCTTATCCCTACAAAATCATATAGTCTCGCTATGGTCCATTTTCATCACACAAAATATTCAAATCATGCACAACCCCAATGACAAGCCAAGCAATTGTTTCATACTTTTGACATTCTCAATCTTTTCAAATTTCACACAATACATGAGCATGAGACATGTATATAGCACTATAGGTAGAATAGAAGGTGGTTGTGGAGAAGACAAAAAGAAGGAGATAGTCTCACATGGACTAGGTGTGTCAACGGGGTATGGATATGTCCATCACTAGATATCAATGTGAGTGAGTAGGGATTGCCATGCAACGGATGCACTAGAGCTATAAGTTTATGAAAGCTCAAAACGAAAACTAAGTGGGTGTGCATCCAACTTGCTTGCTCATGAAGACCTAGGGCATTTTGAAGAAGCCCATCGTTGGAATATACAAGCCAAGTTCTATAATGAAAAATTCCCACTAGTATATGAAAGTGACAATATAGGAGACTCTCTATCATGAAGATCATGGTGCTACTTTGAAGCACAAGTGTGGCAAAAGGATAGTAACATTGTCCCTTCTCTCTTTTTATCTCTTTTTTGGGCCTTCTCTTTTTTATTTGGCCTATATCTTTTTTTATTTCCTCACATGGGACAATGCTCTAATAATGAAGATCATCACACTTTTATTTACTTACAACTCGATACTAGAACAAAATATGACTCTATGTGAATGCCTCCGGTGGTGTACTGGAATGTGCAATGAATCAAGAGGGACATGTATAAAAAATATGATGAACGGTGGCTTTGCCACAAATACGATGTCAACTATATGTTCATGCATAGTAATATGACAATGACGAAGCGTCTCATAATAAACGAAATGGTGGAAAGTTGGATGGCAATATATCTCGGAATGGCTATGGAAATGCCATAATAGGTAGGTATGGTGGCTGTTTTGAGAAAGGTATATGGTGGTTTTATGATACCGGCGAAAATAGCGCGGTACTAGAGAGGCTAGCAATGGCAGAAAGGTGAGAGTGTGTATAATCCATGGACTCAACATTAGTCATAAAGAACTCACATACTTATTGCAAAAATCTATTAGTCATCGAAAAAAGTACTACGCGCATGCTCCTAGGGGTGTAGGTTGGTAGGAAAATACCATCGCTCGTCCCCGACCGCCACTCATAAGGAAGACAATCAAGAAATATCTCATGCTTCAACTTCGTTACATAATAGTTCACCGTACGTGCATGCTACGGGACCTACAAATCTTAACACAAGTATTTCTCAAATTCACACCTACTCACTAGCATGACTGTAATATCACCATCTTCATATATCAAAACAATCAATAGGAATCAAACTTCTCATAGTATTCAATTCACTTTATATGAAAGTTTTTATTATGTTCCTCTTGGATGCCTATCATAGTAGGACTAATTTTATAACCAAAGAAAATTACCATGTTGTGTTAAAGACTCTCAAAATAATATAAGTGACGTATGAGAGTTCATCAATTTCTATAAAATACAGCCACCACCGTGGTCTAAAAAGATATAAGTGAAACAAGAGCAAATTTGCCTAGCTCAAAAGATATAAGTGAAGCACATAGAGTATTCTAATAAATCACGATTCATGCGTGTCTCTCTCAAAAGGTGTGAACAACAAGGATTATTGTGGCAAACTAAAAAGAAAAGACTCAAATCATAAAAGACGCTCCCAGAAAAACACATATCATGTGGTGATTAAAAATATAGCCTCTAGTAAAGTTACCGATAGACGAAGACGAAAGAGGGGATGCCTTCCCGGGGCATACCCAAGCTTATGCTCTTGGCATCCTTGAATAATACCTTGGGTTCCTTGGGAATCCCCAATATTAGGCTCTTTCCACTCCTTATTCCATAGTCCATCAAATCCTTCACCAAAACTTGAAAACTTCACAACACAAAACTTCAACAAAAAATCTTACAAGCTCCGTTAGTATAAGAAAATAAATCACCACTTTTGGTACTGTTTTGAAATCATTATATATTTATATTGGTGTAATATCTACTGTATTCCAACTTTTCAATGGTTCATACCCCCCGATACCAGCCTTAAAAATAAGCAAACAACACGCGAAAAACAGAATCTATCAAAAACAGAACAGTCTGTAGCAATCTGGAGATTTCGAATACTTTTGTAACTCCAAAAATCCTGATAAATTAGGAATTCCTAGGAAATTTGTATATTAATCTTCTGCAAAAAGGATCAGTATTTTATCGTGCTTATGCTAAAAATGAGAATTGTTTTCGTGAGTGCAAAAGTTTCTGTTTTTCAGCAAGATCAAATCAATTATTACCGTAAGCTATCCCAAAGGTCTTACTTGGCCAAACACTAATTAAAACATAAAAACCACATCTAACCAGAGGCTAAAAGAATTATTTATTGCAACACAGGACCTAAAAAGCGAAACCAAAAATAAAGTTGGGTTGCCTCCCAATAAGCGCTATTGTTTAACGCCCTTAGCTAGGCATAAAACACTAAAAGATCTAAGTGTTGTCATCTTTGGCATGCAATCCATAAGTGGCTCTGATAATAGATTCATAAGGCAATTTAATTTTCTTTCTATGGAAGTGTTCCATGCCTTTCCTTAAAGGAAATTGAAATCTAATTATCCTTCTTTCATATCAATAATTGCACCAATCGTTCTAAGGAAAGGTCTACCAAGAATAATAAGACAAGTAGGGTTGCAATCTATATCAAGAAAAATGAAATATATGGTCACATAATTCCTATTTGGAACAATAAGAACATCATTAATTCTTCCCATAGGTTTCTTAATAGTGGAATCCGCAAGATGCAAATTTAAGGAACAATCATCAAATTCACGGAAACCTAACACATCACAAGGAGTTTTTGGAATCATGGAAACACTAGCATTAAAATCACACAAAGCATGGCATTCGTAATCTCTAATATTAATATTAATAGTAGGTTCCCATTCATCATAAAGTTTTCTAGGGATAGAAACTTCCAATTCAAGCTTTTCTTGAAAAGATTGCATCATAGCATCAACGATATGTTTAGTAAAAGCTTTGTTTTGATTATAAGCATGAGGAGAATTAAACATGGATTGCAGCAAGGAAATAAAATCTATTAAATAACAATTATCATAATTAATTTCCTTGAAATCCAAAAGAGTGGGTTCATTGCTACCTAAAGTTTTGACCTCTCCAATCCCACTTTTATCAATTTTTGCATCAAGATCTAAAAACTCCGAATCATTGGGACGCCTTCTAACTAAAGTTGACTCATCTCCACTCCCATATTATCAAGATTTACATTGGAAAACAAAGATTCAACAAGAGTCACATCAATCACTTTAAGATCTTCATCATTATTTTCGGGGAACCTAGAAGAACATGCTTTTATAAACCATTCTTTTTAGCATGCATGTTAGCGGTTCTTTCTTTGCACTCATTAATTGAAATTATCATGGCTTTGAGAGACTCGTTGATATAATGCTTAGGTGGAATACATCTAAGTTTCAAATAATCAACATCAAGAGAAATTCTATCCACGTTCCTAGCCAAATCATCAATCTTAAGCAATTTTTCTTCAATCAAAGCATTGAAATTCTTTTGCGAACTAATAAATTCTTTCACACTATTCTAAAAATTAGAGGGCATATTATTATTAGTTCCATAATAATTGTTGTAGGAATTACCATAATTATTAGAGGAATTACTGGGAAACGGTCTAGGATTAAAATTACCTCTATACGCGTTATTACCAAAATTGTTCCTACCAACAAAATTCACATCCATAGATTCATTGTTATTTGCAATCAAAGTGGACAAAGGCATATCATTAGGATCAGTAGGAGCACTCTTACTAGCAAATAATTTCATAAGCTCATCCATCTTTCCACTCAACACATTAATCTCTTCAATCGCATGCACTTTTTTACTAGTGGAAGATCTTTCGGTATGCCGTTGAGAATAATTAAACATAATATTATCTAGGAGTTTAGTATCTTCTCCTAAAGTAATTTCCATAAAAGTACCTCCTGCGGTGAACCTAAAAGATTTCTAGAAGCAAAATTCAATCTGGCATAAAAGTTTTGTATAATCATCCACAAATTCAAACCATGAGTAGGGAATTTCTAATCATTAATTTCATCCTCTCCAAAGATGGTGCAACACGTTCATGATCAAGTTGCTTAAAATTCATTGTATCATTCCTAAGGGAGATGATCTGAGCAGGAGGAAAATACTTGGAAATAAAAGAATCTTTACATTGATTCCATGAATCAATACTATTTTTAGGCAAAAATGAAAACCAAGTTTTAGCACGATCTCTAAGTGAGAACAAAAATAGCTTCAATTTAACAATATCATTATCCAAATCTATTTTCTTTTGCATATCACACAAATCAACGAAATTGTTTAGATGGGATGCGACATCTTTACTTCAAAGGCCAGAAAATTGATCTTTCATAACAAGATTCAGC
The DNA here is from genome assembly GCF_003073215.2 of Triticum urartu. NCBI lineage: Eukaryota > Viridiplantae > Streptophyta > Magnoliopsida > Poales > Poaceae > Triticum > Triticum urartu. Next base: position 282,884,731 of record NC_053028.1, read on the forward strand.
AAAGCGACATTAATTTCACAAGTTTCCGCATTTGTAGCGGGAGCAATCGGAGTACTAATAAATCATTGTTGTTGGTCTTGGAAAAGTCACACAATTTGGTATTATCTCGAGACATCATGACCAAGCAAGAAATCCAACACACGGGCACACAAAAAGCTAACGAAGAAGACGAACGGAGGTGGGGCGAAGAAAAGGCGAATCTTTTTGAAAATCATTTTAGAAGTGGGAGAGAGGAAAACGAGAGGCGAATAGCAGATAATTTAATGCGAGGGATGAGAGTTTATGATGGGTACTGGTATGTCTTGGCTTAGTGTAGATCTCCCCGACAACGGTGCCACAAATTCTTCCTGCTACCTCTTGAGCTTGTGTTGGTTTTTCCCTTGAAGAGGAAATGGTGATGCAGCAAAGTAGAGTAAATATTTCCCTCAGCTTTTAAGAACCAAGGTATCAGTCTAGTAGGAGACAACGCACTAGCCACCAAATACCAGCCCAAACAAACACCAACTTGCACCCAACGCGATAAAGGGGTTGTCAATCCCTTCACGGTTATTTGCAAAGTGAGATCTGATATAGATGGATAGACGGTAAAGTAATATTTTTGGTATTTTTGGTTTATAGATCGGAAAGTAAAAGATTGCAAAGAAAGTAAATAGGAAACTAAAATTGTAGATCGGAAACTTATATGATGGAAAATAGAAGATTATATGATGGAAAATAGACCCGGGGGCCATAGGTTTCACTAGAGGCTTCTCTCAAGATAGAAAATATTACGGTGGGTGAACAAATTACTGCCGAGCAATTGATAGAAAAGCGCAAAGTTATGACGATATCTAAGGCAATGATCATGAATATAGGCATCACATCCGTGTCAAGTAGACCGAAATGATTCTGCATCTACTACTATTACTCCACACATCGACCGACTCCTGCCTGCATCTAGAGTATTAAGTTCATGAAGAACAGAGTAACGCATTAAGTAAGATGACATGATGTAGAGGAATTAACTCAAGCAATATGATGAAAACCCCATCTTATTATCCTCGATGGCAACAATACAATACGTGCCTTGCTGCTCCTACTCTCACTGGGAAAGGACACCGCAATATTGAACCCAAAGCGAAGCACTTCTCCCATTGTAGGAAAAACCAATCTAGTTGGCCAAACCAAATTGAGAGTTCGGAGAGACTTGCAAAGAAATCAAACCATGCATAGGATTCAGAGGAGAATCAAATAATATTTGTCGTGGAATTGTCACGGCAGATGTCCCAGTGTGAGGACTTAGTCGTGGAGCCATCGTAACATAGTTAGCTTAAAGGGGTTAAAGCGGACAAAGGACGCAAGGAATTATACTGGTTCGTCCCCTTGTAGTGAGGGTAAAGCCTACTCCAGTTATGATGGGATTGCTAGGGTTTCGATGACCAGGGAGCAAATCTGCTTTGCCTGGCTCACGAGTTGTTGTCTCTCTTGTCCTTGAACCACCATTGGGTTGTCCCTTTATATACACAGGTTGACGCCCGGCGGGTTTACAGAATCCCGGCCGGCTCATAAACGTGTCCCGCTCGGTTTCTAATCTTTCCTACCTTACAACACAAGTTACACACCTTATGGCGGTTTATGCCTATGGGCCCTAATCATCCTTTGGGCCCTGGGCCTTTAGACTTCTTATATTAAAGCGCCATACTCCTTGTCTTCCTGGGCTTCAATATGAATAATTCATTACAGGTATAACCCGGCCGCTCCTGGGCGGTTTATACTCAGTAGTTATATCTCCAACATTAGGCCCCAGATTAATTTGAACCTGTTCATGTCAATCTTCAACACTTTAGAAAAAAACTTCCTCTTCAGTACCTTCGAGTAAACCTTGTAATCCGCCATGACTTCATCTTCCAGGATTATAATAAACCGTCATGACATCACTTGTTCATTAAAGAACCGTATATACCTTACTTTTATTAATGAGCCTCCGAAAATCGAGGCGACAGCTCTGGGACATATCCATTTTTTGGGCTCCTCGATTCCCACGCCTATCTCGTATCCCTTTGTCTTATAAATAGGGCCGAGGGTATCCTTTCCTTCTCTCCCCTTGCCTCTTCGTCTTTCTTCCACCTCACGTCGCCTCAGTACTCGAGCGCTGCCGCCGCCGTCGACCTTTAACTCTGCCCCGACCTTGGCCGCTGCATCACCCTGATCGTACCAGAAAATCATGGCGCCTCTCCGCTGCTCAACAGTTTCGGTAAGCTCTTCTTCCTTTCCTTCATAGATCCGTTTAGGGTTCGCACGGGCTCATGGAAGCTTCATGGTGTTCTTCCCCTATTCTTCACTAAGGCTTATAGGATAAATTCAAACCTGATGTACTCTTATGCGGTAGCAATGATAATCCTTATTTTGCCATCAGATCTTCTCTTTTGTGTATAAAAACTCGATCTGTGACTTCATGAACTGCTCAAGCACCAACCCTTAGGTCTAAATATTTTCCTTTATCTAACATGCGGTAGATCTGAAATTCTAATGTAAAACTGTGAAACTTGTTCTTCTTTACTTAGTCATTTTTCGGCTTTAGATCTATACTCTGATTCTCCATGTAGGCGGTTTATCTTTTAGAAAATAACCCGCTATATACCATTAGTCCCCTTGTAAACCGCCAATTGCTTTATCCTTTATACTAGCATTAACCTCCGGTTTAACAATTTTTGTATGCTGGAAAACCTTTTGTATCTTAACCTGTAACGCTTTATGCTTGTCAACCATGGCTCTTAAACCGGCACAAACCTTCCTTCAGGTTGTCTAAGAAATGGCCAAGACCTTCTATGCTTGTAACTGGGTTCCTTCCCGGATTAAGGAAAAAGAACTGAAAGGATGTGTTATCACTGGCGCTTTACCAAAGCAGAGCAAAATCCACTGGCGAGCCCCCGGTCTGGAAAATCCTCCTACACCCAAGGATGGAGAGATAGTTGTGTTTTTTGATCATCTGAGCCGTGGTATTAAACCTCCCAGGTCAAAAAAAATTCCGTGATGTGCTTGCTAGCTTCCAGATCCACCCTCAAGATATTGGACCTTACTCGGTTTCCAATATTTGTAATTTTCAAGTGTTTTGCGAAGCTTATCTGCAAGAAGAACTGACTGTTGAACTGTTCAGGGACTTTTTCTATTTAAGCCGTCGCACCGAATTTGTAGATGGGCCCAATACTGAACTTGGCGGTGTTTCAATTCAAAAAAGGAAAGATGCCAGCTTCCCTCACACCAAGCATCATAGTCATCCTAAGGATTGGAACCAGACTTTGTTCTATTGCAAAGATACTTCCCCTGAAGATAAGAATCCTCTGCCGGGTTATCGTCCTCACCGGCTTACCAACACACATCCATTTCCCCAAAGGCTGACTGCAAAGGAACGGGCCAAATATGCACCACAACTCACCAAGCTCAGAGCCTTTGTGGCTAATGGTTTAACAAGAATTGACTTTGTTTGTTGCTGGATATCTTGGAGTATTTTTCCTTTAAGCCGTCATCTCGGTTTAATGTGCGAATACACAGGGGACTTGAAAGACCCTCAATGGCACACTGAAATTCAGTTAACTGATGCTGAAATCACTGTGGCTGTTAAAAAGATACTGGATGAATCGATGGTTGTTTGCAGCAAAACAGGGCTAAGTCCCTTCTGCATTTTCAATAAACCGCCAGCTGTAAGAATTGCCTAACTCCTATTTGTACCGGATATTCTTAACTATTTCTTATAACCTTTGTTAATCTTTTGCAGGGTGATGATCCGTTCTGGAAGAAGAAACCTCAGGATAAACTGACAAAGATGCCTTGCCCCAAGACCAAGGTTACTAAAAGACCTGCCAAGAAGAAAATTGTTGAATCCACTGGGTTGAACCTCGACGAGGATCTTGATAATCCGGACTCAGAGGTAGAACTTGATTCTCTTGGTTCATTTTTCATATACCTCATTGACAATGACCCTTATCAGGAGGACGTTGAAGCTAGCCAGGCTGAAGATGTAGAGGTAATCATTATTTCCTCCGGTTCAGATCCTCAGCCAACACAGAAAATCCGTCAAGCAAACCGGAAAGTAAAATTTTCACACCCTCTAGCTTATCTAGATCCCAACTTTCTTTTGAAGAAACAGAGGCATGAAGCTTGCTGCACAACCCGGCACAACGGCCATGTAGTTACTTCAGCCGGTTTACCAAACACTCCAACCCGGAAACGTCGATCATAGGTATCATATATTTCTGATACTTATTATCCCAAGGCGGGTTATTTCAGGCAACCTCTTAATCCATCTGATTCAAACTATCAGGGAACACCTCATTCATCATCCGGCGAGTCAACGACCACACAACTCCCTCCTCCCAAAACTGTTACTGGGTGAGCACTTTTAAACTTAACTCTTGACGCTTTATACTTGTTTGTCATATTAACCTTTATGTCTTTTTCTTTCAGAGCAAAGGCCAGGCCCAGCAAAAAGGCCAAATTGAATAATCTGGCTGATGATAACCCGACAACTGAACTGGAACAGATCCCAGAGCAATTTGAGCCGAATGCTCACGCTATACATGATGATCCACCACCAGAACATCATGAAACATTTGCTGAACCGATGGAAGATGATCCCGCCGGCCATGCTACTGACCCACCATGTCCGGCCAAAGCTGCTGATAAACCGCCATGCCCAGCCAAAGCGGCTGATGATCAATCAGATGATGTCCTTATCACTGGCGTTGGCCATACCACCCCTGGCAATCATGTCGCTTTATCAAAGCATAGTGCCAAGGAAGATTTTTCTGCTATGGACAAGGGCAAGTGGAAAACAGATTTATCCAGCTATGCCCATCTCAATGCCCAAGAGATTCATTCCCGCTTCTTGAACCGCATGTATACCAACCGTGACTATGAAGCCGGTTTAGTAGGCCTGATGAAGGAGCGATATGAGGTAAACATTGTTAACTCTTCATAATTGTTTCTCTTGTTCAGTTTATAATATCAACTCCAGCAGCCCCAAGGGTCGGTTTATGATATCAACATGAACCGGGACTTTGTAATACTTCAACTTTGCCCGTGTAGCCCCCAAGGATCGGTTTATTCCTTTAGGATGAATCGGTACCTTTCTGTTATGAAGCTTCCAAAACTCTTGATAACCATCTTTGTAAACCGATTGATGAAGAAAAATCCATACTTATGATTTGAGCAAATATACATTAGCCCCCAAGTGCCAAGTGTATAACTTATTATGTGCTTGGGACTTGAAAATGTCAGTTGAAAAAACCCATATGCATTAGCCCCCAAGTGCCAAGTGTATAACCTGTTATGTGCTTGGGACTTCAAATATGAACTACTTAACTCATTACATGTCGCCTGCAGGCCGATATGAGCCAAAAAGAATCTCAAATGGCCGAACTTCAGGAAAATATTAAGTCCTAGCAGGGAGAAACTTCCAAGGCTAAAGAAGAGTTGACTGGCGCTTTAGCAGCCATGGAACGACTGAAAGAAGGCTCTAAAGGCGAACAAGCAGGATGGGACGCTGAAAAAGCAACTCTGCTAAAGTGGGCGGAGGACGCTGAAGCAGCTCTTAAACCGGTAGCAGAAGAATTGACTGGCTTGAAGCGGCAAATCAATGCCATGACCATTGCTATGTTTGGTAAGTACCCTTATGATAAGCTTCAATACATATTATCACATAACCTGCCGGTTTATCAATATGTTCAATGATGTAGGATCTCGCATTACCCACCTGGGCTCTAATATGCAGAAGAATTTGAAGGCTGCCTATACTCTTATAGAGCAGTTATATACCGGCGCACAACGGATGATTTGCGTTGCTACTCATAATAAACCGCCACCAACCCTGATCAAAGAAACATTGGAGAAGCTATCCATGCTGCATGCCTGGTTGGACGAGTTAAAAAGATCAGCCGCAAGAGCAGGTGCTCTGACTGCGCTAATCCGGGCTAAAGCCTGGATACCAGATCTTGACTCGGCTAATATAGGATGCGGCTATCCAAGCATAAAGGAAGATGGGTCAGAGTTTGATAACGACGACCTTCGAGCTCTGGCAAAGGAAATGTGCCCATTAACGAGAAGATTGGCAGAAGAAACAGATCTTCCTCATTATCAGCCGGTTTATGATGCTGACTACAGACGACTTGCTGCGCCAACCCATGATGTGGAGGATCTGACCCCACCAATCTGTAAGCATACCTATGCTCCCCATGTTGACCCCTCCAACCTTATAAGCGACGAAGCTGTATTCAAGGCCCTAACTGGAATCGACTGGGCAACCATTGATTTCCAGCCGCTGGGTAGAGAGGAGGAGGGTGAACCAGTGCAGGATGATCCACAACCGTCAAGCCAGCCTGACGAAGAGTCATGATCCGAGGTCAGTTTAATCTTCTGCGTACTGCAATACTTGCTGAAAACAATCATCCTTTTGGGCATCAAAACGCCTTGTAATAGGCTAGTTTAAACACCTGATCTGTTATGCCATCAAGCATATGTTCTTTGCATGATACTGTTAATCTGCCATGATTTATGTTATGTCTGCTTATGATCCTTAGCAGCTTTATTCGACTTGTTTCTACATATAAAAAGTTGAAAGTGTCCTGGTGGTTTATCGCCGGACGGGTCATAATGCCTAACATATAATCCGGATTTATAACCAGGCTGTATTGGATAACAATCAAATATGAAATATATCATACCTGTGACATTGAATCACATCGTTGGCTCACCAACTTTCTCTAGTAAGGGTGATAACCCAAATCTTTAGTATTGATAACTCCTCCCTATTTTTCCGGTTTATAGTAAAACCGGACCGGGTTGTAATAAACACCGGTTTATTCGTATATGATGCTGGCGACTTGTAGTCAAAGCCAGACCGGGTCAATCAACACCGGTTTATATCTGATTGTATACCGACGACTTATAATTGACAGCGAAGCCGGGTCAATAGATACCAACAATATTCTCAATTTGTTCGGCCGACTTATAGTCAACAGCCAGGCCAGGTTAATAAACACTGGTTTAGTATAAAACTCATCAAAAGAAATATCAAAAAGAAAGATTTTAGAAGAAAATATATAAAAAGGGTGAGGCTTTTCATGGGCTACCAGGCCACTAAGTTAAACCATTTTACAAAGCCTTTATAAGATGGGCCTCACATTAACCAATCGTCAATTTAACTATGACAAGTTCAGGGTCTTTATAAGATTGACTTGTCAAATGTTTGACGGGTCTACCAGGATTACTTGGACGGAGTGGCTTACTTAAAAAAGGCAGGATAACCCGGGGTTTAGGTAGTACACCTGGCTTCCAAGCCTGGCTTTTATAGCCTATTACAAGGTTATAGACTCTTGGTTCTTGTAGAAGCAAAGAGCCCCCTAGTAATATTTTGAGCTATGCTCAATGGGTGCCTATGTTTGAGTTGTGCCTTGCAACAGACTCTCTTTGGCTCCTTTTGACCTTGGGTGGCAAGCCCCCAAGTGTTTTGTATGTGTGGCTTTATGAGCCAGATTAATGTGTAATTAGAACTCCGCTTTATAGATAGAAGCCCCCATGTAACCAAAAACCTTTCAAAGAATAACAGTATAGGCCCCGCTTTAGCAGGGATGCCGGTTTATTATATTGATATAATATATACATTGTCAATAATATGTACATAAGAGGAGCCTATGGCTTAGGTGTAGTAAGGCCGAAGATGAGCTATATTCCACGGCCGATGGCTCTCCTCCTCCGATTTACTTGAGACTTTGTGCTCTCGAACATCGATAAGTCGTATGACCCGTTGTGCAGATTCTTGCTGACCACGAAGGGTCCTTCCCAAGGCGGGGATAACTTGTGCATATCGGTTTGATCCTGGATGAGTCGGTGCACCAGATCCCCTTCTTGAAACGTTCTGGTTTTAACCCGACGACTGTGATAACGACACAAATCTTGCTGATAAATCGCCAAACGCGCCGCTGCAATATCGCGCTCCTCATCTAACAGGTCAAGTGCTTCCTGACGTGCCTTCTCATTGTCAGCTTCAACATAAGCTGCCACACGGGGTGAGTCGTGACGGATGTCACTAGGGAGGACCGCCTCTGCTCCGTAAACCATGAAGAAAGGTGTATAACTCGTAGATCTATTGGGCGTGGTATTGATGCTCCATAACACAGAAGGTAATTCCTCCACCCAACAACGCGGCGTCCGCTTTAAAGGAACCATAAGCCGGGGCTTGATGCATCTTAGGATCTCTTGATTGGCTCTCTCTGCTTGACCATTAGATTGGGGGTGAGCCACTGATGACACATCAAGCCGGATGTGCTCACGTTGACAAAATTCTTCCATAGCACCCTTGGATAGATTAGTACCATTATCTGTTATGATGTTGTGTGGAAAACCAAACCGGAAAATCACCATCTTGATGAATTGAACCACTGTGGCTGCATCACACTTACTGACTGACTCTGCCTCTACCCACTTAGTGAAGTTATCAACCGCCACCAAAAGGTGGGTCTTCTTATCCATGGACCTCTTAAAGGGCCCAACCATATCCAGCCCCCAAGTTGCAAACGACCAAGTGATTGGAATCATCCTCAATTCTTGAGCCGGAACATGAGCGCGACATGAAAACTTCTGACAACCATCACATCTTTTCACCAAGTCCTCAGCATCAGCATGAGCCGCCAACCAATAGAAACTCTGACGAAAAGCCTTAGCTACCAAGGATTTTGAACCAGCATGGTGACCACAATCTCCTTCATGGATCTCACGCAAAATCTCACAGCCTTCTTCGGGAGACACACAACGCTGAAATGCCCATGTTACACTACAATGATGCAATTCCCCATTGATAATGGTCATTGACTTGGATAGCCGGATTATCTGCCTGGCCAAAGTTTCATCCTCCAAGAACTCGCCCCGGTTCATATACACCAAATATGGGACCGTCCAATCCGGGATAACATAAAGAGCTGCCACTAACTGAGCCTCCGGGTCAGGAATAGCCAAATCATCCTCCGTAGGTAGCTTGACCGATGGGTTATGCAAAACATCTAGAAAAACATTGGGTGGAACCGGTTTACATTGGGAACCCAGACGGCTTAAAGCGTCCGCCGCTTCATTCTTTTGCCGGTCCACATGGTCTACCTGATAACCCTTGAAGTGACCTGCAACAATATCTACTTCTCGATGATACGCTGCCATGAGTGAGTCCTTGGAATCCCAAGTACCAGATACTTGCTGAGCCACCAGGTCTGAATCACCAAAGCACTTAACCCGGCTTAGATTCATCTCCTTAGCTATTCAAAGACCATGGAGTAAAGCCTCATATTCAGCTACATTGTTAGTGCAAGGGAACATTAAACGGAGAACATAACAAAACTTATCACCTCGTGGGGAAGTTAACACGACTCCCGCCCCCGAGCCCTCCAATTGCCTAGACCCATCAAAATGAATAGTCCAATAAGTATGATCACGCTTTTCTTCTGGTGCTTGTAACTCTGTCCAATCATTGATAAAATCCACAAGCGCTTGGGACTTGATCGCCGTGCGAGGCATATATTTTAACCCGTGGGGTCCAAGCTCAATAGCCCACTTGGCAACCCGGCCTATTGCGTCCCTGTTTTGGGTGATATCTCCCAAAGGAGTAGAACTAACCATAGTGATAGGATGACCCTGAAAATACTGCTTAAGCTTCCGGCTTGCCATGAAGACTCCATACACCAGTTTCTGCCAATGTGGGTACCTCTGTTTGGATTTAACACGCACCTCACTGATATAATAAACCGACCGTTGAACCGGATATTCCTTGCCAGCCTCCTTACGTTCTACCATAATGGCCACACTGATAGCCCGGGCCTTAGCTGCCACATAAAACAACTGCGGCTGTTTATCGACCGGAGCAGCAAGAACAGGTGGCTCGGCTAACTGCTTCTTCAAATCCTCAAACGCCACATTAGCAGCATCACTCTAGACAAAATTGCTATCTTCTTCATCATCTGATATAGAGGGATTGCCTTCTGTCCCAAACGGCTGATAAACCGGCTAAATGCTGCAATATGGCCCGCCAGACGTTGAACATTGTTGATACACACCGGTTTAGCCAGAGACATAATAGCTTTGATCTTTTCCGGATTAGCTTCAATACCCCTGTTAGACACTAGAAAACCTAAGAGCTTGCCTGCCGGAACACCAAAAACACACTTGGTCAGATTAAGCATCATCTTATAGACCCGAAGATTATCAAAGGTTTCCTTCAAGTCAGCTATCAACGTCACCTACTTTATGGACTTCGCCACAATATCATCCACATAAGCATGAACATTGCGCCCTATTTGGTCATGAAGACAATTCTGCACACAGCGTTGATAAGTCGCCTGGGCACTCTTAAGCCCCAAAGGCATAGGTACATAGCAGAAGGCTCCAAAGGGAGTTATAAAAGCTATCTTCTCCTGGTCCTTAACTGCCATTTTGATATGATGATAACCAGAATAAGCATCCAGAAAGCTCAAACGCTCACAACCCGCCGTAGCATCAATGATTTGATCAATACGAGGGAAAGCAAAGGGATCAGCTAGACAAGCCTTGTTCAAATCTGTGTAGTCCACACACATCCGCCAAGTGCTGTTCTTCTTAAGCACTAGCACCGGGTTAGCTAACCACTCAGGGTGAAAAACCACCATAATAAACCTTGCTGCCAAGAGCAGGGCTACCTCCTCACCAATAGCCTTACGCCTTTCTTCATTGAAGCGGCGGAGAAACTGCCTGACCGGTTTAAACTTAGGATCAATATTAAGAGTGTGCTCAGCGAGTTCCCTCGGTACACCTGGCATGTCAGAAGGTTTCCATTCAAAGATGTCTCGGTTCTCACGGATGAACTCGATGGGCGCGCCTTCCTATTTCGGATCCAGGTTAGCGCTGATGCTAAACTGCTTGGATCAACTAACTTGGTTTCCTCAGCCGATTTAAACTTCAATGCCGAATCATGCTATGTAGTTGGTTTTTTCAAAGAAGTCATATCCACCGGATCAACATTATCCTTATAAAATTTCAAATCCTCTGTTGCACAAACTGACTCAGCATAAGCCGCATCACCTTCTTCACATTCCAAAGCGATCTTACGGCTCCCATGTAAAGTGATGGTCCCCTTCTGACCCGACATCTTGAACTGCAGATATACATAACAGGGCCTTGCCATGAACTTAGCATAAGCCCGCCGCCCAAACAGGGCATGATAAGGGCTCTTAATTTTCACCACTTCAAAAGTCAAAGTCTCTGATCTTGAATCATGATCATCTCCAAAAGCAACCTCCAGAGCTATCTTACCAACTGGATATGCGATTTACTAGGTACCACACCATGAAAAACAGTGTTCGACGGTTTAAGATTTTTATATGTCAACCCCATGCGACGGAAGGTTTCATAATAAAGGATATTGATACTGCTCCCTCCATCCATGAGTACCTTGGTGAATTTATATTCTCCAACTTGAGGCGCCAACACCAATGCCAGATGACCCAGATTATCAACCCGGGGTGGATTATCCTCTCGACTCCACAAAATGGGATGTTCAGACCAGCGCAGATAACGGGGCACTGCCGGTTCAACGGAGTTTATTGCCCTTTTATGAAGCTTCTGATCGCGCTTGCATAAGCTAGTGGTGAAGACATGATACTGTCCACTATTCAACTTCTTCGGATTACTCTGGTAACCCGATTGCTGCTGCTGCTGACTCCCCTCATGATTATATACACCCTGGTTGCCCCGACTGCCTTGATTGCCATGTCCTCTTTGGTTGCCTTGAAATCCTGAACTGGAACTGCCTCCACCATAACCCATCCCATGAGAACTGCCTCCTGAACCGCCCGGCGGTCCATGATCGTATTGGAAAAGATCCGAGTTTTTGAACTCCCGCATAATAAAGAAATCCTTCCAAAGGTGCGTGGCTGGTCTCTCTCGCATCCCGTGCCTTGGGCAGGGCTGGTTTAACAGGCACTCGAGATTGACACTTGACCCTCCACCCCGTGGGGGCGGTTTACCCTTGCGACATTGATTGTTATTCTGCGTGTTGGTGTTAGCTACAAAATCCAAATTGTTATCTGCTTCGCGCTTACCGTTGTTTCCATGACCCGACGGGTTATGCTGCTGCCCCTTATTACTGGCACTCTTCTTTCCCTTCCCCGGCTATTCATCATCAGACTCGGGGTCCTTGGTACTATCAGAGTCGGCATACTTAACTAGATCTGCCATAATCATTCCCATTTCATTGCAGTGACGCTTGAGCCGTCCCAATTTCAGCTTCAAAGGCATGAACCGACAATTGCCCTCCAATGTTAAGACTGCTGTATCAGTGTTAATGCAGTCCGATGAATGCAAGATTTCTAAAACCCGACGGACCTAACGTGTTGTCGATTCACCTTCTTCTTGGACACAGGCGGCTAAGTCTACAATTGACATGGGCTGCTTGCACGTGTCCTTGAAATTCTGGATAAACCGGGCCTTTAACGCAACCACGACCTAATGGAGTTAGCTGGCAAACTTTTCAGCCAAGTGCGAGCTGTTCCTTCCAAGATCATGGTGAAGTATTTAGCACAGGCCGCATCATCCACATCCAGCATCTCCATTTCCATCTCATAGCTTTCGATCCATGACTCGGGGGGTAAATTGGCGGTATAATTGGGCACCTTGCGGGGCCCTTTGAAATCCTTGGGCAGCCGTACATTACATAGAGCCAGGTGCTTCTACCCGGTTTACCACTGGCTGATTGCTGGTTCCTGATCCTGGCATGTTAAAGAGGTTCCTTGGCTCATAAACCGGAGGTAGGTGGGACCGGTACCTTCTCCTCATTACATCATTTGATGCGTTTTAATCCAGCATAAGCCGATAAGCCTATGCATCCAACTCGGCCCGCTCCGCAGCCATCCTGGTGTTCTCGGCAGCCAAATCTGCCTTGGCTTGAGCTATCTAATCCTTTACTTTTGCGACTTCTACGTTATGCTGATCCTGATTCGCCGCGTTAACCTCAGCCGCCAGCAGTGTTGCTAAAAGCGTCGAACAAATCGAACAAAACCTGAGCCGGCGGTGGAGCATGGCCTCCTGCCACAGCTGTTGTCGCTGCTGCTGAACCAGAGATCATTGCTGCTGCGGTTGAAGAATGCTGCGCTGACTGCATACCAGCCATGAAGATCACAACCCGGCTCGGCGGATCAAGGGGGTCCGGAATACTGTCGCCATCTGAACAGCTCCCAAATCAGCCATCTCGCAGTTGGTACAATGACTCGGTCTCTCCGGTAGATGACTTGTCATCAGAGTAAACGATGGTTTCACCACCAGATACTGATCTATCCTCAGATTCCACTCCGTGAATGACTCCCATGAAGGCACACTGGGCCGTTACGACGATGTCGGTGCAGATGTCCATCTCAGGGCCCGGTTCGCCGATCTTGCCAATGAAGACGTGAATACCGGCAAATGGGACCCGATATCCATACCCAATTGAACCGGCCTCGGGGCCCCAGCCTTCATTGTCGATGTGGAGCTTGTCGCGACGACTCTTGGTCATCCGGCCCACAACGTATCCCTTGAGCCCTTCGAACTGCCCTCTAAGAACTTGAAATCATCGTGCGATAGCCCCACGGTGGGTGCCAACTATCGTGGAATTGTCACGGAAAATGTCCTAGTGTGAGGACTTAGTCATGGAGCCATCACAACGTAGTTAGCTTAAAGGGGTTAAAGCGGACAAAGGACACAAGGAATTATACTGGTTTGTTCCCTTGCGGTGAGGGTAAAGCCTACTCTAGTTATGATGGGATTTCTAGGGTTTCGATGACCAGGGAGCGAATCTGCTTTTCCTAGCTCTCGATTTGTTGTCTCTCTTTTCCTTGAACCGCTGCCGAGTCATCCCTTTATATACACAGGTTGACGCCTGGTGGTTTACTGAATCCGGGCCGGCTCATAAACATGTCCGGCTCGGTTTCTACTCTTTCCTATCTTACAACACAAGTTACATACCTTATGGCGGTTTATGCCTACGGGTCCTAATCCTCCTTTGGGCCCTGGGCCTTTAGACTTCTTATATTAAAGCGCCATACTCCTTGTATTCATGGGCTTCAATATGAATAATTCATTACAAGTATAACCTGGCCCCTCCTAGGCGGTTTGTACCGAGTAGTTATATCTCCAACAATATTCATAGATAAGCTGATCAAAAATCCACAATTGATCGGATATCGACAAACACACCACAAAAGAGTATTACATCAAGTAGATCTCCAAGAACATCGAGGATAAAATGGTATTGAGAATCAAAGAGAGAGAAGAAGCCATCTAGCTACTAGCTATGGACCCGTAGGTCTGTGGTAAACTACTCACGGTTCATCGGAGAGGCAATGGTATTGATGTAGAAGCCCTCCGTGATCGAACCTCCCTCCGACAAGACGCCGGAAAAGGCCCCTAGATGGGATCTCACGGGTACAGAAGGTTTCGGCAGTGGAAAAGTGGTTTCATGGCTCCACTCAAAGGTTTTGGGGTATTTGAGAATTTATAGGCATAAGAAATAGGTCGGAGGAGTCATGAGGGGCCCACTAGGATGGGGGTGCGCCCTACCCCCTAGGCGCGCCCTCCCTTCTTGTGGATGCCTTATGGTTTCCCCGACGTGTACTCCAAGTCCTCTGGATGTCCTCTGGTCCAAAAAAATCATCGCAAAAGTTTCATTCCGTTTGGACTCCCTTTGGTATTCCTTTTTCGCAAAACTTTAAAACAAGGAAAAAACAAGAACTGGCACTAGGCACTAGGTTAATAGGTTAGTCCTGAAAATCATATAAAATAGCATATTAACGCATGTAGAACATGCAAAATATATAATATAATAGCATGGAATAATAAAAAAATTCTAGATACGTTGGAGACGTATCAGTTGCGTAATAGACATCAAGCTCTTTTCTGGCGCCGTTGCCGGGGAGGTGAGTGCTTGAAGGTATATCTTTAGATCTTGCAATTGAGTCTTTTAGTTTCTTGTTTATCAATAGTTTAGTCTATAAAATAAAACTACAAAAAATGGAATTTAGGTTGCCTCATATGCTTCATCTTTTTTATGTCTTTCGTGAAAATGATGGAAAGGAAAATTGTGCTCAAGTGCTAGAAGAAGAAGTTAATAAAATGTTTGCACTAAATCTTTGAATGATGCGCATGATTGCAATGTTGTTGGTATGAATTCTTTGAATATCCATGATGCTAATTATATGCAAATCCACAAGCTTGGGGATGCTATGTTTGATGAAGATGATATTTTTAGTCCCCCAAGTTTTGATGAGAAAATTTATTATGATGATAGCATGCCTCCTATTTATGATGATTATACTGATGAAAGTGGGTTTGGAAGGGTGTCAACTCTATGTAATGATCCCACTATTTTGGATGGTGTTGAATATTATAATATTTATGAAAGTGGATTTGGAGAGGTCATGACTTTATTAGTGATGAACCACTATTTTGGAAGAGGTTTCAATCGATTATTATGGGAACAAAGTTGCTATCTATGATGATTATTGTGATGACATGTATACTATAAAGAATAATGATAACCATGAAACTTGTCATCATGATTTCAATTTTCAATTGGATTATGCCTCAGATGATAATTATTTTGTTGAGTTTGCTCCCACTACTATTCATGAGACTAAATTTGCTTATGTGGAGAGTAAGAAAATTTCTATGCTTGTGGATCATGAAAAGAATGCTTTATGTGATTGTTATATTGTTGAATACATTCATGATTCTACTGAAAATTACTATGAGATAGGAATATATGATTTTACATATTGCAATTATATCATGTTTCCTCTCTATGTGTTGAAAATCTTGAAGTTATGCTTGTTTTGCGTTCCTATGCTAGTTGATTCTTGTTCCCGTAAGTTGTTTGATCAAAAACTCCCTATGCATAGGAAGTGGGTTAGACTTAAATGTGCTAGTCATATGCCTCATGATGCTCTCTTTGTGTTTCAATTCTTATCTTTTATGTGGGCATCATTGAAATCATCATGCCTAGCTAAAAAGGTATTAAAGAAAAGTGCTTGTTGGGAGACAACCCAATATTTATACCTACTATTTTTGTGTGTTCACATGATTAAGCTACTGTAGTAATCATGTTTTATAGCTTTTGTTTCAATAACGTGCCAAGTAAAGCCTTTGGGATGGTCCTTGGTGATAGTTGATTTGATCTTGCTGAAAAACATAAACTTTTTTGCACTCATTGCCAGAATTTTAGAAATTCACAGAAGGGTGCTTTTGATCTGAACTTTATACACAATATTTATATACAAATTGCCTAGTTTTTCCTCATTTTTCTGAATTTCTAGAGTAAAAAAAGTATGGTTGTTGTTCAGATCATTACATACTGTTCTGTTTTTGACAAATTCTGTTTTAAATGCACAGTTTGCTTGTTTTACTTTTTCCATACATTATATTAAGTGATATAAATTGTGGAAGTGATAAGGTACAGGAGAAATTGTGTGATAACAGTTATGAATCTTATCTTCACAGTTCCAAAGTTAACGATTTGTCTTTATCATACTAACCCATCTCATGAAGTTCTGTTAAGTTTTGTGTGATTGAAGTTTTCATGTTTTGGGTGAGATATCGAAATGAGAGAATAAGGAGCGGCAAGACCCTTAGCTTGGGTATGCCCAAGGCACCCCAAGGTAATATTAAAGGAATATCCAAGAAACTAAGCTTGGGGATGCCCCGGAAGGCATCTCCTCTTTCGTCTTCAACATTATCGGTAACCTCACTTGGAGCTCTATTTTCATTCGTCACATGATATGAGTTTTGCTTGGAGCGTCATTTTCTTTTATTAGGATTTTCTTGTTGTTATTTAGAGTAATGTTTTTCATATTTTAATTCAATAAAAAGGTCAAGTATAGCCTTTACCATGCTTATTTTGCATGTCTATATGTTGTTGTTTTGAAAACAGAAAGTTTTGAATCATTGTCTGAATATTTGTGAATAGTCAGAGCATGAAAAAATCTTGAAATTTTTACAAAATGAGTAAAAACAAATTTTCTATATTGTGGAAATTCTTCAGAATTTTTGGAGTTAAGTAAGTATGATTCCTCTTGCATTCTTTATAGACTGTTATCTTTAGACAAATTGCTTTTATGTTTGCATATGTTTGCTTGTTTTATGATTCTATTTGAGGATAGGCGTATTAAAATGCAGAGACATTTCGTATGCAATGTTGAATAATAATTTTAGTGATTTGCTAAAGTAGAGAATGATAAGGTTTTTCATTTGATTTTTACTAACTTATCTCACGAGTTCTTGTTGAGTTTTGTGTTGATTATGTTTTTGAGACTTAGGGTAACCATGATATAAAAGGAATTAAGGAGACACTAGTGCTCCAGATTGGGGATGTACAAGGCATCCCTAGTTAGTATTTCAAGAAGTCTCAAGCATCTAAGCTTGGGGATGCCCCGGTTGGCATCCCACCTTTCTTCATCAACAATTATCGGTTAGCCTCGGTTGAGCCTAAGTTTTTGCTTCTTCACATGATATGTGCTATCCTTAGAATGTCATTTTATTTTGTTTTGCTTGTTGTTTGAATAAAGTACTTAAGATCTAAATTCTTAAATGAGACAGAGTCTTCACCTAGCTACATAATTATTCAATTACTCATTGATCTTTACTTATATCTTTTTGGAGTAGTTTGTCATTTACTCCCATACTTCACTTATATTATTTTGAGAGTCTTATAAATAGTATGGAAATTTGCTTAGGTTATGAATTTAGTCCTAATATGACGGGTATCCAAGAGGGATATAATAAAATCTTTCACATAAGAGCATTGAATAATACGAGAAGTTTGATTCCTTGCATTCGTTTTGAGATATAAAGATGATGATATTAGAGTCATGCTAGTGGGTAAATTGTGGATTGGTAGAAATACTTGTGTTAAAGTTTGTGATTCCCGTAGCATGCATTTATGGTGTACCAATACGTGATGAAGTCGGAGCATGATTTATTTTTTGATTGTCTTCCTTGTGAGTGGAGGTCGGGGATGAGCGATGGTCTTTTCCTACCAATCTATCCCCTAGGAGCATGAGTGTAGTAATTTGTTTCTAAAGCTAATAAAATTTTGCTAGTTCTTTATGGCAAATGTTGAGTCCATGGATTATACGCACTCCCACCCTTCCACCATTGCTAGCCTCTCTAGTAGGGCACAACTTTTGCCGGTGCATTAAACCCACAATATACCTTCCTCAAAACATCCACCATACCATTTATGGCATTTCCATAGCCATTTCGAGATATATTGCAATGAAACTTCCACCGTTCCGTTTATTATGACAAATACCATCATTGTCATATTGCTTTGCATGATCATGTAGTTGGCATAGTATTTGTGGCTTGGCCATTGTTCATATTTTTTATATACATGTCACTCTTGATCATCGCAAATCCCGATACATCGCCGGAGGCATTCTTATAGAGTCATATTTTGTTCTATTATCGAGTTGTAAGCAAATAAAAGTGTGGTGATCATCATTATTAGAGCATTGTCCCATGTGAGGAAAGGATGATGGAAGCTATGATTCCCTCACAAGTTGGGATGAGTCTCCAGACTTGAAAAATTAAAAGAGGCCAAAGAGCCCAAAATAGAAAAAGAGGCCTGTCGGTGTCAAAACTAGCGGATCTCGGGTAGGGGGTCCCGAACTGTGCGTCTAGGCCGGATGGTAACAGGAGACAAGGGACACGAAGTTTTACCCAGGTTCGGGCCCTCTCGATGGAGGTAAAACCCTACGTCCTGCTTGATTAATATTGATGATATGGGTAGTACAAGAGTAGATCTACCACGAGATCGAGGAGGCTAAACCCTAGAAGCTAGCCTATGGTATGATTGTTGATGTGTATGTTGTCCTACGGACTAAAACCCTCCGGTTTATATAGACACCGGAGAGGGTTAGGGTTACACAAAGTCGGTTACAATGGTAGGAGATATTCATATCCGTATCGCCAAGCTTGCCTTCCACGCCAAGGAAAGTCCCTTTCGGACACAGGACGGAGTCTTCAATCTTGTATCTTCATAGTCCAGGAGTCCGGCTGAAGATATAGTCCGACATCCGAACACCCCCTAATCCAGGACTTCCTCATTAGCCCCTGAACCAGGCTTCAATGACGACGAGTCTGGCGCGCAGATTGTCTTCGGCATTGCAAGGCGGGTTCCTCCTCCAAGTACTTCATAGAAGATTTTGAACACAAAGATAGTGTCCGGCTTTGCAAAATAAGTTTCCACATATTGCCATAGAGAGAATAATATTTACACCAATCTAATCTGCTGACGTATTCCGTAGCGTGTCACACCACGGCCAAGCCTTTATCCGAGTCGTTTCATTATCCCACCTCAGCGCGTCATGCGAGGCGGTTTCCTTGGCACGTCTTGTTAAAGCAGAGATTGTGTCCCCTTATCCCGGGATTCTCATCAATACGGGCGTGGGTAACCCAACCGCTTCTAGGACTCCTAGATTATAGGCAAGTCCAAACGGACACGGAGAGGACGCTTGATATTCACCCTCTTTATAAAGGGGACAAGGCTTTTATTTTCCCCTCCCGTGCTCAATCGAATCCTTCCCCCACCTCAAGCTCAAACGCCGGAAGTTCAGGTCAAGCGCCCCGAACCTTCAGTCATGTCCGGATCTAGCCTTCAAGGGCGATGGATGCCTTCCACCGTCACGGAATAAGACATCAAGAAGTTGAGGGAGGCCAGATATCTGACCGCCGAGATTTTGCATCGGCTGCCTCCCCGAGGGCAGGCCGTCCCCACCCCCGAACCCAATGAGAACGTCGTGTTTGTTTCCCACTTCCTCCGAGGCCTAGGCCTTGCCCTGGATCCTTTCGTCAGGGGTTTCATGTTTTACTACGGGCTAGATTTTCATGGTCTAGCTCTGAACTCCTTTCTTCATATCACGACATTTATTATCGTTTGCGAGGCCTTCCTTCGGGTTACCCCTCACTTTGGCCTATGCCTCAAGACCTTTGAAGTGAAGCCGAAGCTGGTCGAGGGGCAACATGCAGCGTGTGGAGGTGCCTCAATACGTAAGATGACTGGAGCTCCATGGCCCAAAGATTCCATCCCAGAGGTGCCTGAATTGTGGCAATAGGAGTGGTTCTACATCACGGCTACTAGAAGTGGCAAGTGGGCGGCCCCCCTGTTTTCCGCTCGGCCCCCGCACCACAGCTGATGTCATGGATCAGCAGAGGTCTGAGCTGGGGTCCAGTCAAGGACGTGCCTATACTGCAAGGCCGCATTCGAGATCTCTTCAATGGAGATTTCAGTTTGGTTGCGGTGATACAGGTTATGCTGGTTCATCAAGTCCAGCCTTGCAAACGCCGGCCTCTTCGCCTGTGGGAGTTCAATCCCGAGGGACCGCATGCCATTCAAAATTTTCTCGGCCTGACGCACGAGGAGATGTACAAGTCATTATTAGGACCTCAGACGGAGTGTCCGAAAATCACCGAGGACACGGGCCTGAGTAGCAACCGCACCGCCGAATAGGTAAGGCATCTTTCGGCCGAACATACTTTCTCTACTTTGTTACGAAGTTATTTCTGAGAGTTCGCTTTTTGACCAGGACTGGCTAAGAAAGGCGAAGTTGATTCGGTGCTCGGCCCCCCTCCCTAAGTGTTTGGAAAATCCGATATTGCAAAAGATGCTCCAGACGGCACCTTGCCCGGAGCCCTTGAAGGAAGATACTGTGGAGGATAATGTGGGCGGACGCGGGCCCCCAACGCTGCCCATTCTAGCCGAGGGAGCGAGCGTCTCCATGAGGGAAGGCGACCCGAAGAGGAAAAGGACTGCGCCTGGGGATTCGGAAGCCGAAGCTTCCAAACGGGAGAAGAAGTCTCCCATAGAGGGTCCCACCTTGGGGGGCGCTATTGCCGCAAAAAGTCCGCGGGGGGATCAATTCTCCCATGAGTCGTAAGTGACCCGAAATACCTTTAATAGTACAGATATGCCATTTTTTCTTCTGAGAAAATAACCACCGCATATATTTTGCAGTTCGGGCCTTAGCCCCTCTCAAATGAGCTCATCTTCGGGGGATCTTCTTCCAGAGATGATGGAGAGCAAAACGCCTCCTCCGGACTCCTCCGCTCCAGAAGCGGGCGACCCTGAAGTGTCGTCGCGGAGGGCCTCTCCGAGTCCGGTGAGGCCAGAAGATAATCCCATTGACCCCCGAAGCTCCCATTGTCCGGCTCCTGAGCGGCCATCTCAGATGAACACCGTGCGATGATGAATACGGTGATGGAGAGAATATCGTCCGCTGAAAGCGGATTGCATGAAGCTTTTATGAGTCTACTGACAGGCTTTGAGGTACGTAAAAGAATGTATGATAATCCTGCACATGCTAGGTGTGCCCTGTGTAGGTAGTAGCCCCTGAGACTTTGGTTGTCGTCGGAAACGACGACCAACAGAGGATCATATTTCCAGGAAATAACCATACTGCCTTTATGTGCAGGTGATGGAAGCTCTGGTGTCTAGCCGGACTAACGAGTTTGCCCATTTAGAACGGCAGTTGGATGCGGCAGACGCCGACATCGAGCTTGTTAACAAAAGGCTTGACGAGGCACAGGGTAAGTGTCAATATCTGGTAAACGCCACATAGGAAGAGCAGCATGATGCTAGTATCTTAAATATGTTGTGACTGGAGATGGAGCTGCCACTATTGAAGCCTTGCGGGCAGAACTTGCCCGGGACAAGGAACAAGCGAGGTTAGGTAATGCGGCTGCTGTGAAGGCGGCCGAAGAGTTGAAAGCCGAGAAGGCCACGCATGGCGAGACCCGAGACAAGATGGCCAAGATGGCTATATAATTAAAAGCCGCCGCTGACCGTTGCCGGGTTCTTGAAAAGGAAAACCAAGCGAAGCCATCGGACCTTGAGAAGGCTGCTGCGACGAAAAAGGATCTCCGCTCCGCTATGAGGGCAAAGAAGGAGGAGCTGTGGGAAGCCGGGGATATTGTAGCTGGGAAATCCTTTATGTTGCAGAGGAAATTCGGAGATCCACGGTATGCCCCTCTGGATCGGCTGTGGAGTTCGGAGGATGTGTATATGGATTTGGCGGCGAGCACTGCTGATGCGGCCAAGTACTTCCAGGGTCAGACAGACCGTGGAGTAGACCAGCTGTTTTGGAGACAATTCCATTCTCCAAAGCATCCACTTTCATTGACTGACCAATTAGCCGAATGGGCCGAACTAAATAGGTTGTCCGGACTCTCTATGAGGTCTGTTGTGGATCAGCTATGGCCGGGAAGGCCAAAACCGAACAGCTATTTCAGCTTGGTGCAGCAGGTCCTTGACGTGGTGCCGTGCATTGATGTGATGAGGAGGTCGGCGTGCATAGAGGGCGCACGGATGGCCTTTGCCCGTGTTAAGGCCTATTGGGCGGAGATGGATGCTACCAGTGTTGTAGCGCGGGATTCGGCTATAGGTCGAAAGGCTGCCGAGCACTACTTTGAAGAAGTTCTTGAGGGTGCCCATTTGATAGAGACCCAGTTCTCAAAAAATATTATGTTTGAGTGATATGTAATCTCATTGTAAGTGAAATGCTTTTATAAATTTTTATGAGGCTATTTTTATACTTTTGCCTGAAAGTAATATGATGCCTCCTGGGCGGCCGTTTATGTATACATGTGTATAACCTGAAAGATTGCAGCCGTTGGCTTCAACCCTCACGCATATGATGCGGAGGTGCTCGCAAAAACACGCATTCACACTTAACCCAACGTCTTGGTCCTATTAAGGAGGTGATAGCGGAGCGAGCGAGGCAACCAGACTATAATGCTTTAGCACTTTCACTTAGCCATAGGATTTTGATAGTGGGGCTACTAGATAGCCCCTGGTGGCTCCGCACTCTCCCGATCTCGGGGTGCATACATGCCTGGCCGGGAAACGGCCCTTCTTTAAGGCGGAGGAATTCTAACATTCCCACAGGTCATCGAGTGGTTGACCAGTCTCACGCTATATCATGATAGTCAGTTTTCGGCTTTCTCTACTGAGGTGCTCGTCCTGATAAACCAGGGCACCATCGCAGCAGTTCTCCTGGTGCTACCTTAGCCGGCAATGCGGAACGTAAGACACCAAAACATAGGAGCCGGGCAAACCCAACATTTGATCAAAGACAATGATTCGGAGCTGATACATATAGGGCCAAACTCGCGACGCCGAACACTCCCTAAGGTATTCGGTCTTTGTGGTATAAACCGGGCCTTAATAGTGGCCTTTGTAAGAAGCCCCGTGTGTCCAGGTACGTGCATTGTTCTGGCGTGGCCACATGCCAAGACGTCAGCATCCTTCTCAACGGTGGATATGTATCAACAAGAGACAGTAAAAAAGGTTTACGCAGGGTCTTAATCTAAAAAGAATCCTTGGAGCGGGTCCCTACTACACGTCTGCGCCTGTGTCTCCGTTGTGCCGTATCCTGGACGGGTGTAGCACGACGATCGTCTGTAAAAGAGAGGAAGTTAATTGAAAAAGTTGTCGTGCATAAGGATAGTTTTCAAAGAAACCATGTATAATTCAAGATGATAAGAAATTGCCACTTGTCTATGCGCGTTGAGCCCCTTGTATTGACAAATAGGGGTGTGACCAGTTATTTCCATATAAATAGCGGCGCCGTACTTGATTAGTTGTATTTGAGGTGTTGACGACCTATTGGATGCTTTCTCTTGTCCGGGCGCCTTTAGTGTGCGCCGGCCAAGGCAGCCTCACTCTCTTCGGCGCGTAGAGATCGCTTGATATTTCCGTGCACTGTGATGATGCCACATGGACCAGGCATCTTGAGTGTGAGGGAGGCGTAGTGTGGTATTGCGTTAAAGTGAGTGAAAGCTTCGCGTCCGAGCTGTGCTTGATAGCCACTTTGAAACGGAGCGATGTGGAAAGTTAAATGCTCGCGACGAAAGTTATCGGAGGAGCCGAATGTAACTTGTAGTAGGAGGGAGACCGTACAACGAGCCCCCGGGCCTGGCGTTACTCCTTTAAAGGTAGTGTTGCTATGGCGAATTTGTGTTGGGTCTAACCCCATCCCGCGATTTGTATCCTGACATATTAGGTTTAGGCTACTGCCGCCGTCCATCAAGACCCTTGTGAACTGATATCCGCCAATTACTGGGTCTAATACCAGGGCAGCCCATCCTGCGCGTCGGATACTTGCTGAGTAATTGCGATGGTCGAAAGTGATCAGTTGAGATGACTAGTGGCAGGACTTCGTGGTGATAGGCACTTGGGTATACTTTCTTGGGAGTGCCGCCTTGTTTTTTCTCTTGATTACGTGTAACATGTTTACTGTTTTGACTTCTGGTGGAAATTGCTTTTGCTCCCCCGTGTCTTGCTTGGGGGGCTCGTCCTCGTCTTCACTTGGTGTATCCTCCCCCTTATGTATGGCGTTGAGCTCGCCGGACTGCTTGAAGACCCAACATTCTCTGTGGGTATGATTAGCAGGTTTACCAAGGGTACTATGAATATGACATACTTGGTCCAGAATTTTGTTGAGGCTGGACAATTCATCCATGGTGCCTTTAGGGGGCGGCTTTTGTCCTGGCCGAGAGCTTTTGAATCCGGCATTTACTGCCGTGCCCTTCGTGCTGTCTTCTTTATTTCGGCGTTTGTTATTGCTGTTGCACCATGATTTCCCGTTTCCATCTCTAACTTCAGATGTACTGGGGTCACTGGTGCTGCATCTGGCTAGCCGGCTGTCCTTTCCCGCGCAAAAGCGGGTCATGAGGTTTGTTAATGCGGCATCGTTCTCGGCTTATTTTGGCCGAGGTGTCTGGCGAGCCATTCGTCACGGACGCTATGCTTGAAAGCCGCTAAGGCTTCGACGTCCGGACAGTCGACAATCTGGTTCTTTTTAGTAAGAAACCTGTTCCAAAGCTTTTGGGCTGACTCTCCGGGCTGTTGAGTTATATGACTCAAATCGTCTGCATCCGGAGGTCGGACATAAGTCCCTTGAAAATTTCCCCGAAAGGCGTCTTCGAGCTCTTCCCAACTTCCAATGGAGCTTTCAGGGAGGCCTTTGAGCCAGTGACGAGCTGGCCCTTTGAGCTTGAGGGGTAGGTACTTGATGGCATGGAGATCATTTCCTCGAGCCATATGGATATGAAGGATGTTGTCCTCAATCCAGACCCCAGGGTCCGTTGTTCCATCGTATGCCTCTATGTTGACGGGCTTGAATCCCTCTGGAAATTCGTGGTCTAGCACCTCATCGGTGAAACATAGGGGGTGTGCGGCACCCCTGTAGCTGGGTGTACCGCGTTGTTCGGATGTTTGTTGTGTTGCATTGTATGCTGGGGCGCGCTTGCATGGTCCATAGATGGATCTTGTTGCACCGTTCTTTGGGTGCGAGCCCTCGCATTGATTGCGTGTTGTATGGTGAGCGGCATTGTATGCCGCTCTGTCCATACGACCAGGTGGCTGCTTTGATATTTGGTTCTGGGGGGTCTGAGGCCTCCTCATCGAATTCGGGTAGCAGCTTCCGCTTTGGGTAGCTCTTGTAGGGGCAATTGTCGTCGTACCTTGCTGCTGTGTTGAGTATTTTATTCCATCTGATTTGGAGTGTGTCTTGCGCGGCCTTGAGCCTTTGCTTCTGCTTTCTCAGACTCCTCACGGTGGCAACAAGCCTTTTACGGGCAGTCTGCTGCTCTGGGTGCCTGTCCGGCGTTATGTCGTCCGGACCATGATCCTTGATAGGATTTGTTTGTTCGGTTTGATTATCCGGATTGCCGTTTTCCGGCAACGGTTCGCCCTGCTCCAGCGCTGGGTCTGTGTAATCGCTATTTCTGTCGAGGCGGGATTTGGGGCGGCGCTTGCGTCGCCGCTTTGACTGCTTTTCGAGGGAACAAGCCTTCGGTTCGTCCTTCCGCTCCTCATCGTCATCTTTTGGTGCGTCCACCATGTATACGTCATGTGACGAGGTGGCGTTCCAGGGCCCAATAGACGCTGGTTCTTCATCGTCTCCTTCATCGGCGTCCATACCATCGATGTCTTCGGAGTCGAGGTCGAGCATGTCGGTTAAGTCGTCGAAAGTGGCTACAAAGTGGGTGGTGGGTGGGCTTTGAATTTCTTCATCGTCCGTACCCCAACCTTGCTGACTGTAGTCCAGCCAGGGCTCTCCTTGATCGGCTTTAGTGACTTCAGGATATCGCCGAGAGGCAAGTGCTGAAAGATGTCCGCGGCAGTGAACTCCTTGATCGGCGCCAATCAGATTCGGTCGCAGGGGCGCGGAGGGTTCGGAGTCCGGAGAGGATTCCGGCTCCTTGGAGTCACAAGTCTCACAGAGTACGGGGCTGGTGTTCGGCTCAATTGCCGTTGGGGTCGCAGCCCCCGAGGTGGCGTCCAACCGCCCATCCTCGATCGGCGCAGTTGGCTCCGAATGAAGGGTCGGAGCTGACACGGGTGCGGCCTCTAGGGCACTGTTCGGCGGCAGAGCTAAATCATGCTCATCGTGATAGTGCGGCGCGCTCGGCAGTGGCTTGAATCCGTCGAAGATCAAGTCCCCGCGGATGTCAGCCGTGTAGTTTAAACTTCCAAATCTGACCTAACGGCCGGGGGCGTAGCTTTCGATCTGCTCCAGACGGTCAAGCGAATTGGCCCGCAGTGCGAAGCCACCGAAGATGAAGATCTGTCCGGGGAGGAAGGTCTCACCCTGGACTGCATCGCTATTGATGATCGTAGGAGCCATCGAGCCTGATGGCGATGACACAGAGGAACTCTCAATGAAAGCACCAATGTCGGTGTCAAAAATGGCGGATCTCGGGTAGGGGGTCCCGAACTGTGTGTCTAGGCCGGATGGTAACAGGAGACAAGGGACACGAAGTTTTACCCAGGTTCGGGCCCTCTCGATGGAGGTAAAACCCTACGTCCTGCTTGATTAATATTGATGATATGGGTAGTACAAGAGTAGATCTACCACGAGATCGAGGAGGCTAAACCCTAGAAGCTAGCCTATGGTATGATTGTTGATGTGTACGTTGTCCTACAGACTAAAACCCTCTGGTTTATATAGACACCGGAGAGGGTTAGGGTTACACAAAGTCGGTTACAATGGTAGGAGATCTTCATATCCGTATCGCCAAGCTTGCCTTCCACGCCAAGGAAAGTCCCTTCCGGACACGGGATGAAGTCTCCAATCTTGTATCTTCATAGTCCAGGAGTCCGGCTGAAGGTATAGTCCAACATCCGAACACCCCCTAATCCAGGACTCCCTCAAGGCCGTTGACACCAACCAAAAAAAGAGAAAATAAAAAATGAGAGAAAAAGAGAGAAGGAACAATGTTAGTATCCTTTTTTCCACACTTGTGCTTGAAAGTAGCACCATGTTCTTCATGATAGAGAGTCTCCTATTTTATCACTTTCATATACTAGTGGAAATTTTTCATTATAGAAGTTGGCTTGTATATTCCAATGATGGGCTTCCTCAAATTGACCTACGTCTTTGTGAGAAAGCAAGTTGGATGCACACTCACTTAGTTTATTTTTAAGCTTTCATACACTTATAGCTCTAGTGCATCAGTTGAATGGCAATGCCTACTCACTCACATTGATATCTATTGATGGGCATCTCCATAGCCCGTTAATATGCCTAGTTGATGTGAGGCTTTCTCCTTCTTTTGTCTTCTTCATGACCACCACATTCTATTCCACCTACAGTGCTATGTCCATGGCTTACGCTCATGTACTGCGTGAAAGTTGAAAAAGTTTGAGAACACCAAAAGTATGAAATAATTGCTTGGCTTGTCATCGAGGTTGTGCATGATGAAATATTTTGTGTGATGAATATGGAGCATAGCCTGTCGGATGTGGGGTTCTGGCAAACCCTTAAGGTTCGAACACTGGGGTGCACGCAAAGTCTTTCCCTCCTACTGATCTACGCTCCAGCTCGCTAAGATCTTGCGGACGAACTCGACGAACTCACAACACAGAAAGACACGGGGTTTATACTGGTTCGAGCCATCGTTGTGGTGTAATACCCTACTCCAGTGTGGTGGTGGTGGATTGCCTCTTGGGCTGATGATGAACAGTACAAGGGGAAGAACAACCTCCTGAGGTTGTTCTTGTGCGCAAATTTCCTCAAGCTAGGATGAGATCCCCCTCAAGCTCCCCTGAGCACTCAAGCTTAGATCCCATCAAGCCCCTTCATCTCATCCTATGGTGGTGGCTAGTCCTATTTATGGTGGCCCTGGTCCTCTTCCCAAATATTGAGCAGGAAGGGAGCCAACAATGGAGGGCTAATTTGAAGGGGGACAACTAGTACAAGCTATCCTGACAAAAGGTAGTCTGCACCTGTGAAAGGCTCTGGGGTGACGCCGTCTTGGGCTCCACAATGACCTCCACCTTGCCGTCCGCCTGGTCTTGCTCTTGTTGCACCAATATGGCAACCGTTGCCTGAGGCCTCGGTACTCCGCGACTGCGCTTGCCTCCCTTGCACCAAAGAGGAAACAAGGACGCTGCGCGAGCTGGCGCCCGCTTGGCGCCCGCCTGGTGTCGATCGTCATGGCTAACGTCATGAGAGCCTCGTGAGGTTCTCCTTGCCTTGATATCTCCGCTCATCAAGAGCCTGCCTAGCTAGGCTACTCCAGGGGAGGTCTTGCGTCGTCTGTCTCGCGAGGCTTGGCCCCTCGCGAGGATCTTGGGTGCCTTGTTGGTGAAGATGGGCCGTACGGCCTGCTGCTTGGCCACGCCACCGGCCGCAGGCAGGCAAGTCTGGGGACCCCCTTTCCTAGAACGCCGACAATAGCCCCGGGGCCCAAGGTGCGCTCGGGCTTGGCTTCGCGGCGAAGCCAAGGGTCAAGTTCGGAGCACCGCGGGCCCCCAAAGCCTGCGGCCTCGGTTGACGTGTGGTGGTTGATTGGACATGGGCGTCTCCGCTTCCCCACGCTGCCTCGGCAACTGCACGACTTGACAAGTCCCTGCGACATGCAAGGGAAACCGTCATTACCTGTGATCGTGGGAGGTGTCGGTTGGCCTTCTTCCGCTATAAATGGAGAGGGGGGCGGAGCCCCCGTCGCCCATCTCTTCCTCGCTTGCTTGCTTCTTCCTCCTTGCTCCATTGCTTTCTCCAATGGCGCCTATCAAAAGGTTCTCCGCCGAAGAGTAGGGGAAAGCTCCCCATGACGATCCGGGGCATCTTCCGCCAAAGAAGAGGTCGATCCATCGCCGTGACGAAGCGGCGATGCAAGTGGTGACGAGGCCTCGGTGCCAGCGGCCTCCTCCGGGGTATCCGCTACCCCTGTACGCCCAAGCCGAGGGCTCGGGAGGACGAAGTGACGAGGAGCGCCGCGTCCAGGGTCACCGTGCCATGGCGACGTGTGTCGTCCACGTTGCGGACTCCTCGCGCGAGTTGGTGCTATCGGCGCCGATGCCTCCGAGCTCCTGGATCTGCTTCCCGCGGTTCTTCTCCGACGTGATGCCGCCGAGGGGCCGCTCGAGCTCTGGCTGGAGCATGCTGACTGCAGTGCTCCGGCGACCGGAGCGGAGATCAAAGCGGTCCCCACCGACAAGATCTTCATGACTCACGTCTAGGGCGAGGTCGCACGGGTTTGTCATGCGAGGGGCGCCTTCGCGATCCACTTCGAGTACGACGGCGCCTCCACGCTCTTCTTCAAGGTCTTCGACACCGAGGGCCGCCGCCTGGAGTGCTGCTCCGGAGAGGAGCGCGAGGCTGATGCGTGCTCCGCTCGCGACCACTCCAGCAGCAGCCCTTGGGAGTCCAGCAGCTCTCCTGAGCTCTACGAGACTCTGGAGACGAGCGACGACAGCTACGTGCTCCCAAGCTCTCACCGTGCTCGGAGCAGGGCTGCGGCGTCCGGTCGCCGCCTCCGCTAATCTGGATGGGGTTGGCTCCGGCCTCCCGTGGCCCACTGTTGATGATGGCATCCGCCACAGAAGGATGTAGATAGGATTTCCCTTAGCATCAGCTTTTGTTTCCTGCGAAGAATCATGAATCACCCCGTGGGGGCATGTAAGGATATGCAATGCCTTTGTACTTATTTTCCTTGTTATGAAGATTTGATGAACGCGTGCCCCGTTCAGGCTTGGTCCCCCCTTTCTTTCCTCGCGATAGCTTGTTGCTCTATGCTGACGGGTCTCGGTCCCAAGGCGGCTACAGCCGTCGCTGGTATGCCAGGTCGCGATGCCGTGGTCAAGGCTAGGAGGTGCGCGGCCCAAGGTCCAGTAAGAGCCCCTGAGGCGCGATGCTCAGGAGGTCCCCCTTAGTGCCCAAGCGGCTATGGTAAGGAAAGAAAGGAAGATGACTTGGCCGCAACGGGGTTGCGGCATGGTGTGAGCGACTACTAGGCCCAAATATTTAGCCGATTTGAGGGCGAGACTTATCTTGCTGACTTCGCGGTGATTCCTGATGTTGCGCTAGGGCTGCGCGCCAACTTACTCGACATAGCTAGGCCGGTCCGTACGCGTTTTCCTTCTCCCGAGCTCTTCTTAGTGCTCTATGTCCTCAGGCCCCGGCCCTCGAGCGAGCTCAGCCGCCACTTGTATGCCAAGTCGGGATGCCGTGGTCAAGGCTAGGGGTGAGGGCTGGAGAGCCAGTAAGAGCTCCTGAGTCATGATGCTCAGGAGACCCCTTTTTAACGGAGAAAAGCAGACTCGCGGTGCCGCCTGCTATCCTTCCCGCGGGGTCCCTGTGGATAGGCACAAGAAGAAACACGGACTGCCGTTACTGCCGCCTGCCTCCCGCTGGTTGGTCCGGATGAAGTGAAGGCACTGAGGGCCTGCTGAGGTGACGTGCACGGCGCGTGCCAGGAGCCAGAGCTCGACCACTCAGATTTGTCGGTCGTGGCAGGGACGGACCCATGCACCAGCGCCGTGCCTGTGTAGAGGCCCCGAGGGAGGTGATGATCGAGTAGGTGATAGCAGTTGGCAGGTTAAGCATGAAGAGCAGATCTACTTGGATAAATGCAGGAAGATACATGCCACTGGGTCTGGCCCGAGCGGCTTAGGGATGATGCAGCACGAGGGGCGCCCCCAGCAAGGTAAGCTAAAGACTTAAGCAAAAGGGATACATGCCACAGCAACGGACCCGTGCGGCCTGGGAATAATGCAGCCCGAGGGGCGCTCCCAGCTTAAATGAACTTGGAAGATGTCACCTGGTTTTATAGACGAAGTAGAGTTGGTTGATAACCCACAAGTATTGGGGACTGCAACAGTTTTTGATAAGTAAGAGTGTTGAACCCAACAAGGAGCTAAAGGTAGAACAAATATTCCCTCAAGTTCTATCGACCACCGATACAACTCTATGCACGCTTGATGTTCGCTTTACCTAGAACAAGTATGAAACTAGAAGTACTTTGTAGGTGTTGTTGGATAGGTTTGCAAGATAATAAAGATTATGTAAATAAAAAGTATGGGCTGTTTAGATAAAGACACAACTAAGTTAGGTTTAGTAGAGAGCTTGTTGTTGCGAAAAAGTTATTTGTTCCTAGGCAATCGATAACTAGACCGGTAATCATTATTGCAATTTTATATGAGGGAGAGGCATAAGCTAACATACTTTCTCTACTTGGATCATATGCACTTATGATTGGAACTCTAGCAAGCATCCGCAACTACTAAAGATCATTAAGCTAAAACCCAACCATAGCATTAAAGTATCAAGTACTCTTTATCCCATACGCAACAACCTCCTTACTCGTGTTTGTGTTTCGGTCACTCACGCAACCCACTATAAGCGAATCATGAATGTATTGCAACACCCTACAGTGGGGATCCCTCACGCTTGTGCAACATGGAGAGCACCATAGGACAGCACCAATAATAAAACATGCAACTCAAACCAATCTTGATCATCAAATAGCCCATAGAACAAAACGGATGTACTCAAACATCATAGGATAGCCATACATCATTGGGAAATAATATATAGCATTGAGAACCATGTTTAAGTTGAGATTACATCGGGTAAGAGAGAGGTTACACCGCTGCATAGAGGGGGGAAGAGTTGGTGATGATGGCGGTGAAGTTGTTGGTGAAGATTGCGGTGGTGATGATGGCCACGGCAGAGTTCCGTCGCCACCGGAAGAGA
Source organism: Triticum urartu (assembly GCF_003073215.2). Taxonomy (NCBI): domain Eukaryota; kingdom Viridiplantae; phylum Streptophyta; class Magnoliopsida; order Poales; family Poaceae; genus Triticum; species Triticum urartu. Next base: position 282,916,791 of record NC_053028.1, read on the forward strand.
AGGGGAGAGGGGGGCCCTTCGTCTTCTTCTTCCTTAACCTCCTCCCTAGATGGGAGAAGGGTTTCCCCTCTGGTCCTTGGCCTCCATGGCATGGGAGGGGCGAGAGCCCCTCCGAGATTGGATCTGTCTCTCTCTGTTTCTACATTCTCCTCTGCTGCCCTTTCACCGTTTCTTTTATATCCGGAGATCCGTAACTCAGATGGGCTTGAAACCTTTGCCCAGATCTTTTTCCAAAAATTAGCTTTCTTGCGGCCAAAGTAGAGCATCAACTGCCTTACAAGGGGCCCACGAGGGTGGGGGCGCGCCTGCCTATAGTGGTCGTGGGCCCCACCCTCGTGGCCACCTCGGGCACCATCTCGTGTTAATTTTCTTCCCAAAAGTCACAAATATTCCAAAATAATTCTCCATCCGTTTTTATCCTGTTTGGATTCCGTTTGATATGGATATTCTGCGACACCAAAAACATGCAACATACAGGAACTGGCACTGGGCACTGGATCAATATGTTAGTCCCAAAAATAGTATAAAAAGTTGCCAAAAAGTATATGGAAGTTGTAGAATATTGGCATGGAACAATAAAAAATTATAGATACGACGGAGACGTATCATTGGTGCAGCTGAATCCACGCGTTGAAGGAATGGCTCCTCATGAACCACCGGGACCCTGAGACTCGGGAGGCTCTGGGGCTCAGGAGGTTTCCTGGAGACCGTCCCCATCTCCTCCTTAATGGCATGGAACCTGGCCTCCTGAGCCGCCAGGACTTGCCGCACGTTGCCATGATAGGCTGACGCCACGCTCGGCAAGCCGAAGGGCATGATAACATAGCTGTGTGGTGGACCCTCACAGCGGCCCGCACGTGATGGCCAGAAGCGTTCTTGAGATGCGGCCCTGTTGAGCCCTGGGATGTCGATGCAGACGCACAGTTCAGCACCCTCGCCTGGATGGTGAGCCGCGCTCGGTGAGCGGCTGTCGCCGCGCATGGCTCTTGTGTCTTGTAGCTCTTGGGTGGTCTTGGTGATGAACTCCTGGGTGGTGGGCACTCCTCGCCCTGTGCTCTCTTGAGGAAAGTGTGTCGTGAAGCACGCTTCCAAGTGGTGCCCAAGCGCCTCCCTCGTGAGGTTGGCAAGGTCTAAGTCTCTCCAAAAGAGAGCCCCCGAGCCCTGCCCGAGGAGGGCACCAAGCATGCTTTCCTATGCGGTGGAGGGAGGCGCCCCTGGAGCGGGCGCTGATCCTGACGAGGCTCCTGACGCGACGCCATCTTCTTGGGGTCTTGCGCGGCGCGGCTGCTTCTTCTTGGGGGTGGTCTCTGGAGGGCCTTCACTTCTGCTGTCAGGGTTGTCGATTGCTGCGGCTTGGAAGGCGCGCTCAAGGGAGCACACCGCATCCCTTTCTTCACATGGGACCGTGATGATTCCCCCGCTTCCTGGCATCTTGAGGATGTTGTAGCCATGGTGAGTGACCGCCATGAACTTGGCCAGGGCTGGATACCCGAGGATGGCATTACACGGCAGGTGGATGTGCGCGACGTCGAAGTCGATGAGCTCGGTGCGGTAGTTCTTGCGCTCCCCGAAGGTGACAGGCAGGCACACTTGACCTATCGGTGTGGTGGAACTGTCAGTCACTCCTGAGAAAGGCTTGGTTGGCTGGAGCTGCTAATAGGGCACGTGGAGGTTGTCGAACGTGTCGACGGATAGGATGTTGAGCCCTGCGCTGCCGTCGATGAGAGTCTTGGTGACTTGCACATTGCTGATGACTGGGGAGCATAGCATAGGGAGTGCGCCAGTGGTGGCTGCGCACTTGAGATGGTCGGCCGAGTTGAAGGTGGTGGCGCATTGGGACCACCTGAGCGGGCGCGTGGCCTCGAGCTTGGGGAGCGCCGCGTTCACCTCGCGAGCGAACTGTTTGAAGACGCGCTGAGAGGCTGGGGCCTGAGCACCGCCCAAGATGCAAGCGATCACACGCAGCTCCTGGAAGCCCCCAGCCCCCTTGTCCTGGTGGTGGTCGTCGTTCCTTCTTGGTGGAGGCAACGGGGGAAGACCGGCATTTCCTTGGGGACGATCCTCACGAGGCGGGTCCCTCCAGGCGCCCTCGCGAGGTTGGTCCTGCCAGCGGTCCTCACGAGGCCGGTCGCGCCACTCCTGGCACGGTCCACGGTCATCCCAGGGTCCGCCTCCACGGCCATAGCCCCGGTCGTTGCGCTCGGGGCGTCGACCGAAGCGTCCTTCCTATATGGCTATGAGCTCCTGACAGTCGCTGGTGTTGTGGGTGTTCAGGTTGTGGAAGGCGCAGAACGGTCGGCCGTTCTTGGACGACTCGGGCTGATCTCTACCTCGCTTGGTGTCGGGCTCCACTGCGAGCACCACTTCCTCTTTGCGCTTCACGTCCTTGGCCTTGGCCTTCTTCTCCTCCACTCCTGCAGCTGGCAGCTCAAGGAGAGAGAGGCGCCCTCCTCAGCTCTTGCGCACTTGATCGCCAGGTTGAACAGCTCCTGCGATGTGCAAACTTCCTTATGGATAACCAGCTCTTCCTTCATCTTGATGTCGCGGATGCCGTCGGAAAACACGGAGATGATGGCCTCGTCCGTGACCTTGGGGATCTTGAGGCGTGTGTTGTTGAAGCGCTAGATGTACTTTTGGAGGGTCTCTCCTTGCTGTTGCTTGATGCGGCGTAGATCGCCCGCGGCCGGTGGGCAGTCGCGAGTGCCCTGGAAGTTGGCGACGAAGCGGTCGCGCATCTCGTCCTAGGAGGAGATCGAGCCGTGCTGCAGGTTCAGGAGCCAGGAGCAGGCCCCATCCTCAAGAACCATGGGAAACAAGTTCGCCATGACTTTTTCGTCGCCGTTGGCCACTTCGATGCTCAACTCATAGAGCTTCAGGAACACCGCGGGGTCGGCGGTGCCGTCATATCGAGGAGGCAGATCTGGCTTGAACTTGCCTGGCCAGGCGACACTACGCAGTTCGGGGGTGAAGGCACGGCAGCCAGCCATGGTCGCCGGGGCCCGCTTTGGAGGCGGAGCTTGGTCTTGGTAAGGTCCGTGCTGCGCCACTGCAGGCGGCACGTGGTCTTGACGAGGTGGCGCGGGGAGCACCGATGCAGCTTCTCGCGGCTGCGGGATTTCTTGGCAGCTTCTTTCTTCATGCGCAGGCCCCGGGCGCGGCGGATCATGCCGCGGAGGCGCGCGCCTTGGTGCCAAGGCTCTATCTTGTGGTCGAGGCGTTGGAGGCACGCCATGAGCCCTGTCGCCTGCGGCTGGTTGAGGGGGAGGCAGAGAGTGGGACGGCGTCGGAGAGCCCCAAGCGGCACGGACGAGCTCGGCGACGTGGTCGAGCCACTCCTCATAGAGGTCGTCGACGGGGCGGTAACGCAGAAGCTCGTTTGCCACGATGAGCGCGGCCCGTGCCTCCATGGGAGCGTGGTGCGCGTGAGACGAAGAACCGGCAGGGGCCAGTGATGGAGTAGCGGTGCGGTCGTCCTGGCGCACCGAAGGATGCTGCGAGGACGCCTGCTGCTCGTTCCCCACCAGACCGGTGGCAGCATTTGTGGCGGGGGACGGAGAACGACGAGGTGGCCCGCCCGACGGGAGCCGTCTGAGCGACGCGGGCGACAAGGGCAGCCCGATGCTCAGCTCGAGCACGGCGAGCGTCCGACATGGATACGACGGAGCGATGGACTGACGGAAAGGAAGCTACGGCGCACCCGTACCTGGCGCGCCAAATGTCGGATGTGGGGTTCCGGCAAACCCTTAAGGTTTGAACACTGGGGTGCGCGCTCAGTCTTTCCCTCCTACCGATCTACGCTTTAGCTTGCTAAGATGTTGCGGATGAACTCGACGAACTCACAACACAGAAAGACACAGGGGTTATACTGATATGGGCCACTGTTGTGGCGTAATACCCTACTCCAGTGTGGTGGTGGTGGATGACCTCTTGGGCTGATGATGAATAGTACAAGGGGAAGAACAACCTCCTCAAGTTGTTCTTCTGCATATAAACTTGAGGTGTGTAGATTCCCTCAAGCAAAGATGAGATCCCCCTCAAGCTCCCGTGAGCCCGCAGGCTCAGATCCCATCAAGCCCCTTCATCTCATCCTATTGTGTTGGCTAGTCCTATTTATAGAGGCCCTGGTCCACTTCCCAAATATTGAGCGGGAAGGGAGCCAACAATGGCGGGCTAATTTGAAGGGGGACAGCTAGTACAAGCTATCCTGACAAAAGGTAGTCTGCACCTGTGAAAGGCTCTGGGGTGACACCGTCTTGGGATCCATGATGACCTCCGCCTTTCCGTCCGCCTGGTCTTGGTCTTGTTGCACTAATATGGCAACCTTTTCCTGAGGCCACGGTACTCTACGGCTGGGCTTGCCTCCCTTGCACCAAAGAGGAAACAAGGACGCTGCGCGCGCTGGCGCCCGCCTGGTGTCGATTGTCATGGCTCACGTCACGAGAGCCTCGTGAGGTTCGCCTCGCCTTGATATCTCCGCTCCTCGTGACCCTGCCTAGCTAGGCCACTCCAGAGGAGGTCTTGCATCATCCACCTCGCGAGGCTTGGCCCCTCGCGAGGGTCTTGGGTTCCTTGTTGGTGAAGATGGGCTATACGGTCTGCTGCTTGGCCATGCCGCGGGCCGTAGGTAGGCAAGTCTGGGGACCCCCGTTCCCAGTACGCCAACATAGCCAGACTATATGATGTTGCAGGGATAACTTTCTTTGGCCATGTTATTTTGTGAGGACATGGTTGCTTTATTAGTATGCTTGAAGATTTTTTTACGTCAATATTAAACTTTTGTTTTGAATCTGATGGATCTGAATATTCTTGCCACAATAAAGTAGATTACATTGATACACATGTTTGGTAGCATTCAAACTATATAAATTCTTTCTTTTATCATTTACCTACTCGAGGACGAGCAGGAATTAAGCTTGGGGTGCTGATACATCTGCAACATATCTATAATTTATGAAGTATTTATGTTAGGTTTGCAACAATTTTATATGGTTTTGGTATGATTTTATTAGAACTAACCCATACTGACGTTGTTTTCAGCAGAACTACCCTGGTGTCGTTTTTGTGCAGAAATAAAAGTTCTGGGAATGGGCTGAAAATTTACTGAGATTTTTTATGGACCAAAAGAGACCCCTAAGCACCAGAGCTGGACCAGAAGAGTCCCGAGGAGTCCACAAGCCAGGCGGGCGCACCCTACCCACAGGGCGCGCCTTGAGGGCTTGTGGGACCCTCAGGCACCTCCTTGACTTTTTTCTGACGCGAAAATTCTTTTAAATATAGAAACCTCCGAAAAGAACCCTAGATCAGAAGTGCCGCCGCCGGAAGCCTCTTTAGCCACAAAAAACCAATCGGGAGCCCGTTCTGGCACCCTGTCGGAGGGGGAAACCATCACCGGAGGCTGTCTTCATCATCCCGGTGGTCTCCATGACGAGGAGGGAGTAGTTCACCGTCGGGGCTGAGGGAATGTACCAGTAGCTATGTGTTTGACCTCTCGCTCTCGTGTTCTTGATGGCACGATCCTGATGTCCAACGAGCTTTGTTACTATAGTTGGATCATATGGTGTTTCTCCCCCTCTACCTTCTTGTGGTGAATTGAGTCTTTCTCTTTGAGGTTTCGTTATGTTGGATTGAATATTGGATTTGAGCATACTTGATGTATGTCTTGCGATGGGATATCTATGGTGACAATGGGATGTTCTATTGATTCACTTGATGTATGTTTTGGCACTCAACTCACAGATTCCCGAGGTGATATTGGAGTAAACTATGCATAGGGGTTAATGCACGTTTTCTTCCTACGTTCTCTGACAGAAACTGTGGAGTGATTCTTTGTTGCACATTGAGGGATTGACATATGATCCAATTATGCTATAATTGTTGAGAGAATTTGCACTAGTGAAAGTATAAACCCTAGGCCTTGTTTTCAAGCATTGCAATACTATTTTGCTCACTTTTGTTACTAGTTACCTTGTTGTTATTATATTTTCAGATTAGAAAAAGCCATATCTACTATCCATATTACACTTGTATCACCATCTCTTCGCCGAACTAGGGCACATATACAATTTACCATTGTATTGGGTGTGTTGGGGACACAAGAGACTCTTTGTTATTTGGTTGAAGGGTTGTTTGGGAAATACCATCTTCATCCTATGCCTCCCATGGATTGATAAACCTTAGGTCATTCGCTTGAGGGAATTTGCTACTGTCTTACAAAACTCTACGTTTGGAGGCCCAACAAGAGTCTAAAAGAACAAGGTTGCGTAGTAGACAGCAGTGCCAACGAGGACCACAGATGTATGGGGTGCAAGTGGTGCCGAGGTGGAATTTGGTAGCGAGCATGCATGGCCTTGGGGCTGCATCTTGCATTCTTGGCGGCCTTGGTCTTGACGACCCAAAGTGCCCCAGTTACGACAGTAGCAAGGTGGAGGCAACGGAGATGGTGCTGCACGGACGCGGGCATAGGATGGGCGATGGGCCGCTGAGGCGACCAAAGGCGCGGGGAGGGTGGTCCTAGTCGCAACAATAGAAAGGCAGCGATGCGACGTCCTTGTCGGACCGAGCTGGTGCAGGAGAACCATCGCGAGGCTGAAGGTGGGGTCTCGGGCAGGAGGTGTCCATGGATGGAGTAGAGGCGGTGGTTGACATAGCGCACAAGGCGTGGTCGAGGACGGTTGGGGGTTGAGGGTGTTGCGCCGGAGGTTGGGGACGACGGCAAGTCATTGTCCAGGGGCGTTGATGGGGCATGGGAGTCAATTGAGCTGCTGTGGGGGCTCCCGCCAGCGATGACTTGGCCGTAGGCACGTGGTGGAGATGCTCACCGGTAGGAGCCGCTGCAGGGCCATCGCGCGGGCTAAGGGGATGATGCCACAACCATGGTTGATCTAGCGGCGGAGGCCATGGACGAAGGAGGGGAGCTAGGGGATCAGGATCGAGCTGGAGAGACGGGGGATCGAGTGTGGGCTATCCCCTGGCGGTGCTCAAACGGGAGACGAGGGAGAGATCAGGGATCGAGAGGGGAGGCTAGGGTTATAGGTGCGGTCAAATGGGCCTTTGGCCAACTGGTGCGGCTTCTAGGCTCCCTCTCTCCTTACTTCTCTTCTTTTACAAAAAAAAATAGGAAGAAGAAAAAGAGAGAAGATCAAAGGTTTGGGAAAGAATTGGGCATACCATTTGGTGAAGGTTGGAAAGGAAATTATGAAAGTCATATAATTTAAACTGCAAGTGTGTTTGAGGGTGGTTCCAAACTAATGGAATATTTCAATATAACTCCCTAATAATATTGGGAGGATATATGTTTTAAATAGAAATCACCATGTGAATTTCCCTCGATTTAAAAGGATCAAAGATCCATCCAATTTATTTGTTTTGGAAACATTTGGGTTGGTAAAATTTAATGCCATGATGACATGATGCAATGCAACAAGCAAATAAAACACACAGTAACAACGAAAAACATGGAAGGCGTCTGGAGCGTCGGTCTCGGGCTATTATAGGTCTTCTATCTTCGTCATCATCAACCATCCTCAATCACCAATTTCATGATGCTCTCCACTGGGAGTGAGTAATTCTTTCGTAGGCTTGCTGGACTGATGGGTTGGATGAGATTCATCATGTAATCGAGTTAGTTTTGTTAGGGCTTGATCCCTAGTATGCATTATGTTCTGAGATTGATGTTGCTATGACTTTGCTATGCTTAATGCTTGTCACTATGGCCTGAGTGCCATGATTCCAGATCTGAACCGTTTATATATTCATGAATATATTTGTGTTCTTGATCCGATCTTCGAAGTTATATGCACCTGCTACGTGTTATAATCCGCATATCCCATGGTGCCATGATTGGGATTCTTTCCGGTGATTAACGTAGTTTGAGTAGTTCATGTATTCACTATGTGTGAATGCTTTGTTCTGGCCCTCTGTTAAAAGGTGGCCTTAATATCCCTTAGTTTCCTTATGGACCCCACTGCCACGGGAGGGTAGGACAAAAGATGTCCCGCAAGTTCTTTTCCATAAGCACGTATGACTATATTAGGAATACATGCCTACATTACATTGATGAACAGGAGCCAGTTCTGTGTCACCCTATGTTATAACTGTTGCATGAGGAATCGCATCCGACATAATTATCTATAACTGATCCATTGCCTACGAGCTTTTCACATATTGATCTTTGCTTATTTACTTTTCCGTTGGTACTATTACAGTCACTACAAAACCAATACTGTTACTTTTATGGAATACATGTCTACATTATATTGATGAATTGGAGCTAGTTCTCTGTCGCCCTAGGTTACGACTGTTATATGATAAATATTATCCAATGTTACCACCGATCCAATACCTACGGGTTTTTCACATACTGTTCTTGCTAAGTTACTAGTACTATTTCAACTGCTACAAACTACTGTTTATTGTTGTTTCCATTACCATTGCTATCGTTACTACTATATCAAATTACCATACTGCTTTGCTACTGATCACTTTTCTACAAATATTTAGTTTCCAGGTGTGGTTGAATTGACAACTCAACTCCTAATACCTACAATTATTCTTTGGCTCTCTTTGTATTGAATTAATAAATTTGGGTTGAATACTCTACCCTCGAAAACTGTTGCGATCCCCTATACTTATGGGTTATCAATCTCTTCTTCCCTCTGTGAAAGGGCTTATCTATTTATTTTTACACAATTTTGATTTTTATGTTGAGTCTCCATCTTCTCTTACAAAAGCACCAACTAGGGAACGTTATTGTCATACTTGTGTATTGGATGTAGCTAATATTTGAGTATGTTCCATGAATGGATCAAGGATTGAGCATAATGGGCTAGGGATAACTTTATTTAGCATTGATACTTTGAAAGACATGGTTGCTTATTGATATGCTTGAGTATTGATGTCTTCATGTCAAATAATTGACTACTGCTTTGAATCATTCAAGTCCAAATATCCATGCTACAAAAGAAAAGAATATATGATGAATATGTTAGGTAGCATTCCACATCAAATTTTTTATTTTTATCATTTACCTACTCGAGGACTAGCAGGAATAAAGCTTGGGGGTGTTTGATACTTCCCAAACGTATCCATAATTTTTGATTGTTCCATGCTATTATATTATCAATCTTGGATGTTTTGTATACACTTGCAAGCAACTATATATCATTTTTGGGACTAACCTATTATAATGCCCAGTGCCACATGTTTTTTTGCTTGTTTTTGGTTTCATAGAATATCAGCACAAAACAAAGTCCAAATGCCATGAAACTTTTTGGAGATTTTTTATGGACAAAAAAGACACTAGAAGCTTCGGGAGAAGACTGGACGAGGGAGCGTGGGCCCACAACCCACCAGGGCGCGTCCTGGAGGGCATGCGTGCCCTGATGGGTGGTGGGGACCACGAGGCTACGTTTGACCTAGATCCACCTCTATAAATTCTCTAAAATCTTGAAACCAACAAAGGAGTCCACAAAATACTTTTTCTGCCGCCGCAAGTTCCAGAACAATGAGATCCCATCTGGAGGCCTTTTTCGGCACTCTGACCTAGGGGGATTCGATCACAGAGGGGGATCTTCATCATCCTTGCTGCCCTCCGATGATGCGTGAGTAGTTTAGCATGAACCTATGGGTCCATAGTTAGTAGCTAGATGTCTTCTTCTCAGTTTTGGATCTTCAATACAATGTTCTCCTCGGTGTTCTTGGAGATCTATTTGATGTAATGACTTTTTGCGGTGTGTTTGTTAGGATCTGATGAATTGTGATTTTATGATCAGATCTATCCGTGAATATTATTTGAGTTTTCTCTGAACTCTTTGATGCATGATTTTTACAGCCTCATATTTCTTCTCCGATTTATTGGTTTGGTTTGGCCAACTAGATTGATTTGTCTTACCATGGGAAGAGGTGCTTTGTGATGGGTTCGATCTTGTGGTGCTCAATCCCAGTGATAGAAAGGGACATGAAATGCATTTATCATTGCTATCAAGGGTACATAGATGGGATTTCTTTCATACGTGAGTTTATCTTGTCTACATCATATCATCTTGCTTAAGTCGTTACTCCGTTCTTCCATGAACTTAATACACTAGATGCATGCTTGATAGCGGTCGATGTGTGGAGTAATAGTAGTAGATGCATAATTGTTTCAGTCTACTTTGTGTCAGACGTGATGCCTATATACATGGTCACTGCCTTGGATATTGTCATAATTATTCACTTTTTCTGTCAATCCCCCCCACAGTATTTGTTTACCCACCGTATGAGATTTTTATGAGAGAAGCCTATAATGAAAACTATGGCCCCCGAGTCTACTTTCTATCATATATTAAACCAAAAATACCTCGCTGAAATTTACTTTTATTTATTTTATTTTGTATTTTTGTTTGATCTATCTGTCAAAAACTATGTCATTTAATCTTCCTCATAACCGTTGAGGGATTGACAACCCCGTCTATGTGTTGGTTTACTAGTATTTCTTGTTTGTGTGCAGGTGCTGTTTACTAGTCATTGCTTGGTTCTCCTACTGGATTGATAACCTTGGTTTCATAACTAAGGGAAACAATTATCTCTACTGTACTGCATCATCCTCTTCTCTTAGAGGAAATCCCAACGCAACTCACAAGCAGCACTACGTCGATGTCTTGGAGGGGAACTAGGGGTGTTGACCAAGTAAACATCATAAGTAGATGTTGCGGTCCACTTGCCAGTGTTTACCATGGGCAAAGTGTCATCTATGGGGCCATCGCCATCTTCATCCATGTTCGTGGCCTCATCGTATTCCAACATGTCGGTTAAATCATCGATCATGTAGACTTGGTGGGTGGGATTTAAATTTCTCGGTCATCGACTTTAAGTCCAATCTGGTCGTAAACCGAAGTCTTGGCGTCCAAGGTAGACAAGCTATGGATACGATCAGGAACCTCATTGGGGTGGGATAGTTCTTCAAAATTCAGGGCTTGGCTATGGGTAAGGCAGGCTTGAAGTGTGCTTGGCGTATAACTCGGCGTATCTTCGGCTGGGGTCGGCTCTAGATCTGACGTAGCTTCAAGGATAGGGGCCGAACCTGAGTCTGGGTCGGGGGATGAGGGGAGACCGCTTGGGTTCTGTTGACGATCAAAGCGGAGCATTCTTAAAGGTTGCTTAAAGCCATGTCAAGATTGATTCAAACTTATGATTGGAAGTCACCATGGGATGGCTTTCTTTGAGAAGGTCAAGATGGATATGAAGATGGTTAAAACGGAGCTCGGATGCCAAAGTTATGACAAGTTCAAAGATGGTCATGTTGACACCAGATTAAAGAATGACTTGAAACCCAATTAAGATTGCCTGAAATGGAAAGGTTTTAACATGAAAGTTGTGCGTCTCATCAAAGCGGTTGATTTTGATATAAAAACGTCTCAATCGAAGTTTGTATGCAAAAGTTAGAGCTGAAAATGCACCGATGTATCAGGATGGTCGGACACTCCGAGAATGATCATCCGGGTTTTGGATTTCTCCGAGGTTGGCCGGACCCTCTAGGGATGTGTGTCCGGATTTTGGATATTTCTGCCGCGGACTTCGGAAAATAGCTGAATACCCCCTAAAGATGGCCTCTGATAAAAAAAACGTTCAACATGAAAGTGGTTCGTCTCGTCGAAACAGTCAAGACTGCTTTTGGGCATGTTTCCATCTGAGATCGTTTACTGCCTCAAACATGACCCGCGGGATGCAGCCAGGTTTTAAACCAAACAGTTTTGGAAAGTTTGGATTCCGAGTTGAACCCATCTAGGGTTTTGAATGTCAATTCTAAACCTTTCCTTGCACGGGACGCCCATCCGCCTCTTATATGCCTAAGGGGTGACGACCGATTGAACAACAACACACAATCGCAAAACCCATCTACTTTTTACCCTAGTTTTACATCTCCCCCTTGTTCTTTCTTTCTCATTGTTTGTTCATTCTTCGTATTGAAGGGCAGCGATCCTCGATGCTCTAGGGGCGGGCAAACCGACCTAGGGCAGCCCATAGCCTCCGCATGTCCAGACGGGGTCCCTCCCGGATGCGTGGGGTTTCGGGAGCTCAAAAGCGCCCGCCGGATTGCTTGCGTACCGCGCTTCCGAACGGGTCTCCTTCGACGTGAGCTGCGATGCATCACCCTAGATGTTGGAGGTACACGGTGATGTGTTCGTGTGCGAACACACTTTTTGGCGACTCCGCTGGGGACGAAAGATCAAGAATCATCATCAACCATGTCAGATCTCCCGAGCCCTCAGAAGTTAGCGCCGATAACATCATTAAGCCCGGTCTTGATGAACATCGCCAAGCCTATGAAGCGCTCAAGAAACAACATGAGGAGGATTTTGAGGCGCTCAAGAAGAAGCTCGAGGAGCAGGATTTGGAGGCGTTTCTTGCAAATTTCAAGAAGGACCGTCAAGGTAACATTACTCCAGTTGGAAACGTCAATTTCCCTCCTCTCATTGATAAACAAGATGAAATCACTGTGAGTAAAGTTTTTTCTCCAGAGCAAGTGGCTGTGATTGAAAGTCTTGTTGGTAAGGTTAATGTGATGACGTACAATTCTTTTATGGAAAATACTAATTCTAAGAAAAATATGCCTGCGTCATCTAGTGGTATTGTTGGTGTATCTAAAAACCCTAATCTAACTTTACCTATTTCATCGGCACCTCCTATACAACAACAATATAGTATGCCGTTGAATTTTTACCCTAGTCAAACCAACCAGCTTGTGACTACACCTGCATATCCTAATGCTATTATGAGTGTGCCCAATTCGGCGTCAACGCTGAATCACTTTGTCACACCACCCATAGGCACAAGCATGTTTGGTCTTCCGCCGAATTATGGTTCGGCGCCCATCCCAAAAGTTGCACCAATAGCTAGTACTCAGGTTGCTCCTATGTCATCGCCACAAACATCTTCATCTACCTCGGATCCAATTTTAGCTAAATTAAGGGAGGATTTGCATAAGATGTTTCTAGAAACTTTCAGAAACGAGCCGAAAGTAGAGATTCGTGTGTACCAAAAGCCTTATCCTGAACACTTTGATGCAATTTCTTACCCTCAAGGTTACAAGGTTCCTGATTTTGTTAAATTTAGTGGTAAGGGTACGAAAGCAACTTGGGAGCATGTGAGTCAGTATCTAGCACAGTTGGGTGAAGCAAGTTCCATAGAAGAGCTGAAAGTGCATTTATTTCCCTTGCCTTTAACAGGCACCGCATTTTCATGGTTTGCTGCTTTACCACATGGGTCCATTCTCTTATGGTTGCAATTAGAGCAAAAGTTTCATGATCACTTTTATAGCGGCGATAATGAGCTAAAGTTGCCACATCTTACATCTGTTATGCAAAAACATGATGAATCGGTCACCGATTATGTCAAGAGATTTAGAGATATAAAAACCAGATGTTATAGCTTAGTGATAACTGAGAGAGACTTGGCGGATCTTGTTCTTAATGGTTTGAAAAATCACATTAAAGAGAGGCTCGAAAGTTATGAGTTTTTGAGAATTAATCAAGTCTTTCAAAAAGCTTTGGCTCAAGAGAATCGAAGTAAAGATATTCATAGGTCTACAACCGATCATCCTAGAATGCTTATGATTGAACACAATGATGATAATTCAGACGATGAGGTTGATGTTTATACTACTGAGTTTGTTTGGTCCTCAACGGACAAACCCTATACAGGCAATGCTCTTAAGCCGATTCACAAGAATCGTGATCAGGAGATGAAGTTTACTTTTGATATATCTAAGTGGGAAAAAATTGATGTCCTCTTGCAAGATAATATGATTAGAATATCACACACCATACCGTCGTTTGAGGAGCTGAAATGGCATGCTTATTGCAAGTACCATAATTCATTTTCTCATGCTACTAATGATTGCAATGTTTTCCAACGACATATACAATCGGCCATTAATGATGCAAGTTGATAAACAACCCTTCCTGATAAACACCATGGACTTGGAGGGAAAGAAAATGTTAATTCGGCCTAGCATAGCCGAAACTGCTAATAAAGATAATGTTGTTATTGGTAAACCCAAGAAAGGCGAGGAGGGCGACAAAGTCTTGGGAAGAGAGGTTGTGCTGGATAAGCAACCCGATGGCAAGGAAGTACTGAAGATCACCATAAAAAATCCTGCACTTGGGGGGAAACTACAACTACAAGAAGATACTCATGTTAAATTTATCAAGCCCAAGAATTCAGAAGTTGGCAAGTGGGAAAAGAGTGAAGCTAAGAGCAAGCGAATCAAGCCAACTTTTGATATGTTGCTATCCAGATATGCAAGTCAAACGAACGCTTCTAGCTCCAATCGGCCATCACATTCAAAGCGTTCAAGATCGCCTCTGGAGCAAGAGTTTCGATGCTATGCAAGGCCATATGGGTCATGGGCACCGACACCATGGATATCACAACCCTCCTATGCGCCATATTACATTAGAGACTTCAATGGAGGATGGGGGCAGCCCCCAATGGTGCCTTATACTTTCCATATGGGGTCGGCAGCACCAAGAAGGCTTGCTCATGAGAGGCTTTATTATCCCACACAAGGTCGTTTGAGCTATGGTGCTAATCGGCCAACAAAAATTTCTCCAAGTAAGGCCAATAAAAAGTGTGGCGTCTTAAGTCATCTATTGTGGAAATTTCAGATGCAACAAGAAAAAGGAGATCGAAAAGCCAGTTGTTAGTAATAGCTACTTCTAATGGTGATATTTTTATTGTTCAGCAGGGTTCCATGGTTAGTGATCATGAGGGGAGCACAAGCAAGGCCAAACCAAGGGATCCCAAATATACTCAACCTAAGTGGTGTCCTCTCAGTTTATCCAAGACCATGAAAAGGAGATTAGAACGCATGAGGAACCACAAGAAGGTCGAGCACAAAGAGGAGAGCCAAAGGGACGATTTGTTAAGTGAAATTTTACCCATGGAACTCAAGAAACAAGTGTGGAAGCCTAAACAAAAACAAAGCACAGATGCTTCTAGATTAGCTCTAGCAACACCTTCACCATCAAAAGAGGATGATGCGACCCCTATTACATCCTCCTTCAATTGAGGAAACTTTAAGCCCAATATAGACATCTGGAGATGAAGATGATGGTGTATTATGAATCTACACCGGTTCGGAAAGGTATGGATATTAATATGGTGCATTACTTACCTGTCGAGTTTTGTGCTATAGGTGAAGAAGAGGATGTGGCTCAACTAGATTTTGGTCCTAAGAACGCTATCTTCGAGAAGGCAAAAGAACCGGTGAAACACTTGAAGCCATTGTACGTCAAAGGTCATATTAATGGATCGTCGGTTGCTAGGATGCTCGTTGATGGTGGTGCTGTGGTAAATCTTATGCCCTATTCAGTCTTCAAGAAATTGGGGTTACATGATGATGCATTGCTGAAGAACAATATGGTACTTAACGGATTTGAGGATAAAGAAAAGAGAGAGGCCAAAGGTGTGATGTGCATGGAACTCACTTTGGGAAGCAAAACTTTGGCCACCACATTCTTCATCGCCAAGGTTCAAGGTAACTATAATGTTATATTAGGCTGTGATTGGGTTCATGCTAACCAATGTATGCCATCCACCATGCATCAATTCCTAATACAATGGGTCGATGATGAGGTAGAAGTCATTCACGCAGATAATTCGGCTTGTGTTGCTTTGGCTAATGAATCAGTGGATTGGAATCATCCCGACGTTACTTGCTTAACATGATGTGACCTCTCGGAGTATAATTTCCTCAGTTCCACAAGGAACGGGTTCAATCCCATCTCTTTAAAGCCGATTGGTGGTAATCGGTTCCAAGGTATCATGTAAATAAGAAGTTAAAATCAATGGCCGATATAGAATTATAGCCCCAAGCATGAACATGGCCGATATAGATTTATTGCCCTAAGCACATATAAATGGTCGATGGAGTGTTGACATCATCCTTAGAAAAAACATGGTACGAGTTATTTTTTGGCACGCTAGCTTTGCCGAAAAATAGGGGGGCATATGTTGACAATCAAAAGTGGCACAATCTTAAAGGTTGCTTAAAGAGATGTCAAGATTGATTCAAACTTATGATTGGAAGTCACCATGGGATGGCTTTCTTCGGGAAGGTCAAGATGGATATGAAGATGGTCTAACACAGAGCTCGGATGCCAAAGTTATGACAAGTTCAGAGATGCTCATGATGACACCAGATTAAAGAATGACTTGAAACCCAATTAAGATGGCCTCAAATGGAAAAGGTTTCAACATGAAAGTTGCGTCTCGTCGAAGCGGTTGATTTTGATATAAAAATGTCTCAGTCGGAGTTCGTATGCAAAAGTTAGAGCCAAAAATGTGAGATGCATCAGGATGGCCAGACACTCCGGGAATGATCATCCGGGTTTTGGATTTCTCCGAGGTTGGTCGGACTCTTCGGGAATGTTTGTCCGGATTTTGGATTTTTCTGCCAGAGACTTGAGAAAATAGCCGAAAACACCCTAAAGATGGCCTCTGATAAAAAAACGTTCAACATGAAAGTTGTTCGTCTCGTTGAAACAGTCAAGATTGTGTTTGCGCACGTTTCCATCCGAGGTCATTTACTGCCTCAAACATGACCCGCAAGGTGCAGCCAGGTTGTAAACTGAACTGTTTTGGAAAGTTTGGACTCCGAGTAGGACCCATCTAGGGTTTTCAACGTGAATTCTAAACCATTCCTTGCACGGGAAGTCCATCCGCCTCTTATATACCTAAGGGGTGACGGCCAATTGGAAAACAACACACAATCGCAAAACCCATCTACTTTTTTTCCTAGTTTTACATCTCCCCCTTGTTCTTTCTCTCTCGTTCTTCGTATTGAAGGGCAGCGATCCTCGAGGCTCTAGAGGCGGGCGAACCGACATAGGGCAGCCCATGGCCGCCGCGAGTCCAAATGGGGTCCCTCCCGGGCGCGTGGGGTTTCGGGTGCTCAAAAGCGCCCGCCGGATTGCTTGCGTACCGCGCTTCCGGACGGGTGTCCTTCGACGTGAGCTGCGGTGCATCACCCTCGGCATTGCAGCTACACGGTGACGTGTTCGTGCGAACAGGGTCATTACATCTATGCTCTCTGGTGATGCCAAGGGTCCTGGCCCGACGTCCTCGAAGGGTGTCGGTTTCGGAGTCCAGCCTGCTGTGTCGGGCAGGTCCTCAATCGGGCTAGGTGTCCAGCCTAACAAGACAAGTTTGCCGCGGGAATCAGAGGTGTAATCTAGGCCTCCAAAGGTCATGATCTTTCCCGAGGCGTAGTTCTCAATGGAGGCCAGTTGGCCGATCGAGACGATGCAGAAGATCATTCTTCCGAACAAAAAAATGGTCGGGGCGTAAAATCTCGCGCGGCTTTTGCCGTAGTTGACCCGCAGATGTACCATCGATCCTTCTATCGATCTCATAGCGGAACTCTCAATGAAAGCACCAGTGTCGGTGTGAAAACCGGTAGACCTTGGGGTAGGGGGTCCCGAGCTGTGGATCTTGGACAGATGGTAACAAGAACAGACAGACGATGTTTTACCCAGGTTTGGGCCCTCTTGATGGAGGTAAAACCCTACGCCCTTCTCTTGTTTACATTGATATTGATCTATCGAGTACAAAGTCAATCTACCTCTAGATCGTAAGATGTGGTCTAACTCTTGGGCCAGGTGAAAGAGATTGCATTTGTCCCCTCTACGTGCTAAACGCTTCCGCTGATATAAACGCCAGGTGGGGTATCTAGGGTTACAAGATCGGTATCTTGGTGTGGACGTGGTAGGAGAAGTCTTGGAGTATACGATAAGTCTTCGGCAGATGCAGTCTTGATCATGCCCCATCGTGCAGCCTCCGGATTCCATCTTCATAAGAATGAGGGTTCACCAGCCCAATCCGAAGAGCATGGGCCGACTAGGTTAGTACCCCCTAGTCCAGGACACCGTCACTGTGAGTTGATTGTTCTATATTCATCAATAACTGCAGATTCATAATATACAATCCAACACAATGAACTTCAAAGAGTGCCCTGAGGTTTCTACCGGGGAAAGTAGGATGAAAATGTGCATCAACCCCTATGCATAGATTACCCCAATGTCATGATAATCCACAAGTTGAATTCCAAAACATATATCAAGTGAATCAATAGAATACTCCATTGTCACCACGGGTATCCATATGCAAGACATACATGAAGTGTTCTAAAATCCAAAAAGTATTCAATTCGATAATAGTGAAACCCCAAAGGTATAAACTCAATTCATCACATCAAGATAGAGAGGGAGAAACACCACATGATCCAACTATATTAACAAAGCTCGCAGGACATCAAGATCGTGCCAAATCAAGAACACGAGAGAGAGAGAGAGAGAGAGAGAGAGAGAGAGAGATCAAACACAAAGCTATTGGTACGTACCCTCAGCTCCGAGGTTACTCCCTCCTTGTCATGGTGACTATCAGTATGATGAAGATTGCCTCCGATGATGATTTGCCCCTCCGGCAGGGTGCCGGAATAGGGCTACAGATGAGATCGCTTCAGTATAGAGGCTTGCGGTGGCGGAGCGAAAGTTCTAGGTCAAGTTCTATGGTTTTCTGGATTTATAGCAGTTTTTGGCCCCTCCATAAAGCTTCGGGGGTCTCCTTTAGGGTAGGGGGCCCACGAGGACGTGACAAGCTCGGTAGGCCTTCCCTACCCCGAGGGCACACCTACGCTTGTTGCATCCTCGTGGCTCTTTTGGTCCTTCCACAAAGCTTCGGGGTCTCCTTTGGTCCATAAAAAGTAACCGTAAATTTTAAGCCCATTCCGAGAACTTTTATTTCTAGACAACAAACAACACGACGGTAGATCTGCTGAAAATAACGTCAGTCCGGGTTAGTACGAATCAAATCATACAAAACCCATATAAAATTGTTGTAAACATGGCATGAATGCTTCATAGATTATAGATATGTTGGAGATGTATCAACATCCCCAAGCTTAATTCCTGCTCATCCTCGAGTAGGTAAATGATAAAAGAAATAGTTTATGAAGTGTGAATGCTAGCATAGTGCATAAGTTTGATCAATAATAATTTCAATCACTTTTCCTAGCATCATAACAACAACTTTTTCACATAAAACTAATCATGATAAAGTAGCAATCAATTCACATGTTATGGTTCAAACGATGCATTCTCTTGAAACTTAACAACCTATGTTCTTAGTCACCAAACAATTTCCATGCATCTTGTTTTCAAAAATGTCTAAGTAAGAGCTCCACATACTCAATTGTTATACAGTCTTCTATGATTGCTAGTACTCAAAGCATATTTTTAGAACAAATGGCATGCATCGAACATAGAGAAAGATATGGGCTTAATTTTCGCCTCCCTACTCATTTAGCAGAGAGATAATTGTCAACAATAATAATTCATGATCAAATATATTTGAATGGCCATATGTGCCTGGATATTTTCCCACCACATGATGCTTGCCAACTAGAGAATAGGTTGGAATAAGAAGAAATACTATTGACTCTTGCATAAATGTAAATACTAAAAAGTAACAGATAAGCCCTTCGCAGAGGGAAGCCTCGATTTGTAGAGGTGCTAGAGCTCATTGCTTAAAACAGAGATGAACACATTTTGAGTGGTGTGATTTTCATGTCAATGTCACGACTAAGGTATTCATTATCTTCATTGCTAAACACATTGTTGGCGGTTCCCATGTAGAAATGAAAATTTAACTCCCCCTCAACCATTCAAACACAAGCCATTGCTAGCCAAATTCACGGGTGCCCTCCATACTTCATACTTTCCAGGGGAGCTTTTGTTTTACTATATATTTTTTCTTTTTTTGATTGACGGGATTGGGAATCCCTTATACCAGCCTCTCTCGTGCAAGGACAAGTGAATAAACACTCATCGTGAGAATAACCTACTTAGCATGGAAGATACTTAGCATGGAGGACAAGTGAATAAACATCATGGGGCATATGAGATGTTCCAGGAATTGAAGTTAATATTTCAACAAAATGCCCAGATTGAGAGATATGAAGTCTCCAATAGGTTCTACAACTGCAAGATGGAGGAGAATAGTTCTGTCAGTGAACATATACTTAGAATGTCTGGGTACCACAACCACTTGACTCACCTGGGAGTTAATCTTCCTCATGATAGTGTCATTGACAGAGTTCTTCAATCACTGCCGCCAAGCTAGAAGAGCTTCGTGATGAACTATAATATGCAAGGGATGGATGTAACATCCCAAAATTCTAAATTTTGGAATGTTATAATAAATAGATAGATTTGATTGATTGTTTGATTGATTGTCTGAAAGTGAGGGAAATTCGAAACTTTTGAAAGTTAAATGAGAGGGAATAAAAGGACTTTCCCAAACTTTCATTTTGCCTTTATGCTCTCCGTGAATTCAAATACTCTTTCATCACGAAACCCTGGAGAGAAGATGACATGACTTCTTCCATTTATTTAAATGACAAGGGGTGTTGAAAATATTTGAATTTCATTTGAACATATTTCCAATTCTGGAACTTTATGCAACTCAATGATTTTCATGAGAGAAGATAAAATGACTTCTTCAAATTATATGAAATATGAGTTGGGAGTTTCAAAGAATTAAATTCAAAGTTCTTTTGAATTTATTTTCAATTTGGAATGTTATACATTACATCATCATGCATATCTTATTTTCTTGCATTTTGGTCGATCCTAGAAATTTCACGCAACTCAAGGACCTTCGGAGAGAGTTGGAGATTTTGTTATTTTCATATTTGAGAGTTTTCTCGAATTTGAAAGGAGGATCATTTGATTTATTTATTTCATCTTCAATTATTTTTCCGATATTAAAATTTGAGAGAGGGAATAATATGACTCTCCCAAAATATAGGAAAAATGAAGATTTAATAAATAGATCAAATTTCGTTTTCCGGTGTTTGTTTGTTTTTATTTGGATAGGGAAAAATGCGCGCTTTCGAAAATTGCATATTAGGTCCGGAGAAAAGTTCATTTTGTTCGACTCATTTTTAGGAGTCGGGGAAAAATTACTTTAGAAATTTAGGAGCCCGTTTAGATTTTCTTTTCTGTGTTTTTCTGCGCGCGAAACCGTTTAAAAAAAAGAGTGAGCAGGCCAGCCGGGCAAAGGCCCAGCCAGCCACCGCCCCCAGCCAGCGCTAGCGCCAGGCGCCAGGCACAGCGCGCCAGGCCGCCGCCTCGCCTCTAGCTGAGTCCCTCTAGGATTCTGGTTAGCCCCTCCCCTTTCCTTTGTTTCGTTTTCTTTTTCCTACTCTTTTTTCTTGTCCCCTACCCCAAGTAATCTCTCCCCTCACCAATATAAATACCCCCATAGACCCCCCCCTCTCCTCACACCAAAAAACCCAAACCCCCTCTCCTCCCCAAGCCACGCCCCACCACGCGCCCCTCACCCGCCGCTGCCACCCCTGTAGGGCCGCCGCCGCCGCCCTAGCACGCCGCCGTCGCCACCGTTCGCCCACGCCGCCGGAGCCCCGTTCGCCGAGACCTCGCCGAGGTTGCCCCGCGTCTCTTTTTCTTCCTCGGTTCGGTTTTTCTCTAGAAAATCATTCTGTTTTCTTCCGATTCTTTTCTTCCCTACCGATTCGTTTTCTTTCCTGTTCTTTTCTAAACCGTTCCGGTTTTCTAGATCGGTTTTTCGTTTCGGTTTTCTTTTTCTCCGAAAATCCTAGATAGGTTTTCGTTCTTCTTTCGGACCGTTCGTCTCAACGAACGTGATCACCGATTATTCCCGGTTAACGATGCCCGTTCGTTTAACCGTTCGTCTTTTTCTTTTCGTCGGATTTATTCCGCGATCGCGATCTCAGATCCGATCTTCGTTCTAGTTTATCTTCTCGCCCGTTTATCGGAATCAGGTGATTCAAGCGCCTGGAGTTTCATCTCGAAACCGCCGTTCCGTCTAATCCACTTGAACAAGCTTTTGCTACAGTAAAATTTGACCTAGTTTCAACTTGCTAGAACCGAGTTGTTTCTTCCGCCGTTTGTTTTCCGTCGTTTGTTCGGTTCGTTCTTTCTTTGCAACCGGAGTTCTTAAGTTGAACTATCTGGTTCGTTCTCTTGTTCGAGTTTTACTTGTGCTTTAGATGAGTACTTATTGTGTGGTTACTATTGTTTGCTTGCGATAGATTGAGCGGAGTGTGACGAGTAGATCTATCAAGAGTTTTAAGTGCGAATCATCTTCATCTTCATTGCAGGCAAGTTCACACTTTGATCATACCTTTTCTGCAACCCATGTTTTATTGCATTAGATCAATCCTCTCACATTGCATGATTAGGATCTAATTAAATTGTGGGATGGGAAGTAGATGAGGTAGTACCTATCACCTGTATTATTATGAAACCTTTGGGAGTTACTTCTACGTTTGCTTATTATGCCATGCTATGCTAGTAGACGTGGATTGGGTGAGTGATATCCATGACAGATGTGAGTTGATAATTTTAATGGTTTATCTAAGGTGGCAACTTAAACACACATCTGGGTGGATTGAGGCACCTGATGTCTATCAGGACTTGCCTGTTTTATTTTGGACCGCCACCCAGGCTCAAAGGGATCATAAGATTATTCATGCTAGAAACTTCCGTGTGCAGCCACATGCTACTATGGGCTCTGGCATAGTTTACTCAGTTGTGCGAACTCTTACGGGGTGGACTAGAAGATGTAGGGGTTGTAGGTGGTACGGTCTACCCCACATGTAAGGTGCTAGCGCTTCTGAAAGACTATGTCTCGGTCATCCGTTTCTCAAACACCATGTAGTGCGGGAAAACAAACGGAGGCGATCGAGTCATGTGGGGAAAAGTGCGCAAACCTCTGCAGAGTGTACAAACTAATCATGATTAGCCGTGTCCCCGGTTATGGACATCTTGAGTATCTAGTTCTTGGTTTATCCCGTTGATCTCATCATGTTACTTTAAATGAATATTGTTGGGTTTAATGATGTTACTTAATTGGGATTGAGAATGCTGTCAACCATTCTCAATGTTTAACAACCACCATGATAGTGATTAATCTTATTCCTTTACCGTAGGGAAAAATTGGCTTTACGCAAAAATCTTATAACCATAGAGCTTTTCCACCAGCCAAATATGCATATAGTGATAGCCATTGTTCATCATTTTCTCTATGGTGTGAATTTGCCAGAACATTCAATGTACTGACCCTCTGTGGCTGCAACGTCTCATGTTGCAGGATGATCTTACGACGAGTAAGTGATACGTTAGGGTTACGATTTCTACACTCAACTTTGCCGTTGGTGTTGATGGGAATCCACAACCTTGTTGCTTCCGCTATATGGATTGAGGTAATAGTATTTACGTTACTTTATACATGTGATTTACCTCTGTTATAAATCCTCCGAGTACTGTGTGTGTCAGCATACCGATCCAGGGATGACACGTAAGCACAGATGCTTGATCCATTCGGGTCGGGTCGCTACAATGGATGAGACGATTCATGAGCTCTTCGCAATGCTAAAGGCTGTGAAGGTAGAAATCAAGAAGGAGCATCAAGTGTTGATGGTCAACAATACCACCAGTTTCAAGAAAAAGGGTAAAGGGAAGAAGGGGAACTTCAAGAAGAACAACAAGCCAGTTGCTGCTCAAGTGAAGAAACCCAAGTCTGGACCTAAGCCTGAGACTGAGTGCTTCAGCTGCAAAGGGACTAGTCACTGGAAGCGAAACTGCCCCAAGTATTTGGCGGAGAAGAAGGATGGCAAAGTGAAAGGTATATTTGATATACATGTTATTGATGTGTACCTTACTAATGCTCGCAATAGTGCCTGGGTATTTGATACTGGTTCAGTTGCTAACATTTGCAACTCAAAACAGGGGCTATAGATTAAGCAAAGATTGGCTAAGGACAAGGTGACGATGCACATGGGAAATGCTTCCAAAGTCGATGTGATCGCAGTCGGCACGCTACCTCTACATCTACCTTCGGGGTTAGTTTCAGACCTAAATAATTGTTATTTGGTGCCGGCGGTTATCATGAACATTATATCTGGATTTTGTTTGATGCGAGACGGTTATTCATTGAAATCAGAGAATAATGGTTGTTCTATTTGTATGAGTAATATCTTTTATGGTCATGCACCCTTGATGATTGGTCTATTTTTACTAAATCTTGATAGTAGTGATACACATGTTCATAGTGTTGAAGCCAAAAGATGCAGAGTTGATAATGATAGTGCAACTTATTTCTGGCACTGCCGTTTGGGTCATATTGGTGTAAAGCGCATGAAGAAACTCCATTCTGATGGACTTCTGGAATCACTTGATTATTAATCACTTGGTACTTACGAACCATGCCTCATGGGCAAGATGACTAAAACTTCGTTCTCCGGAACAATGGAGCGAGCAATATAGTTATTGGAAATCATACATACTTATGTATGTGGTCCAATGAACATTGAGGCTCGCGGCTGATATCGTTATTTTCTCACCTTCATAGATGATTTGAGTAGATATGGGTATATCTACTTAATGAAACACAAGTCTGAAACATTTGAAAAGTTCAAAGAATTTCAGAGTGAAGTGGAAAATCAACGTAACAAGAAAATAAAGTTTTTACGATCTGGCCATGGAGGAGAATATTTGAGTTACGATTTTGGTCTTCATTTGAAACAATGTGGAATAGTTTGGCAACTCACGCCACTCGGAACGCCACAACGTAATGGTGTGTCCGAACGTCGTAATCGTACTTTACTAGATATGGTGTGATCTGTGATGTCTCTTACTGATTTATCGCTATCGTTTTGGGGTTATGCTTTAGAGACAACTGCATTCACGTTAAATAGGGCACCATCTAAATATGTTGAGACGACACCTTATGAACTATGGTTTGGCAAGAAACCCAAGTCGTTGTTTCTTAAAGTTTGGGGCTGCGATGCTTATGTGAAGAAACTTCAACCTGATAAGCTCGAACCCGAATTGGAGAAATGTGTCTTCATAGGATACCCAAAGGAGACTGTTGGGTACACCTTCTATCACAGATCCGAAGGCAATATATTCGTTTCTAAGAATGGATCCTTTCTAGAGAAGGAGTTTCTCTCGAAAGAAGTGAGTGGGAGGAAAGTAGAACTTGATGAGGTAATTGTACCTGCTCCCTTATTGGAAAGTAGTTCATCACTGAAATTAGTTCCAGTGATTCCTACACCAGTAAGTGAGGAAGCTAATGATCATGATCATGAAACTTCTGATCATGTTACTACCGAACCTCGTAGGTCAACCAGATTGAGATCCGCACCAGAGTGGTACGGTAATCCTGTTGTGGAGGTCATGTTACTTGAACATGATGAACCTACAAACTATGAGGAAGCGATGATGAGCCCAGATAACGCAAAATGGCTAGAGGCCATGAAATCTGAGATGGGATCCCTGTATGAGAACATAGTGTGGACTTTGGTTGACTTGCCTGATGATCGGCAAGCCATAGAAAACTGCATTCCTTCATGGATATCTTAAAGAAGAGTTGTATATAATGCAACTAGAAGGTTTTGTCAATCCAAAATGTGATAGCAAAGTGTGCAAGCTCCAGTGATCCATTTATTGGCTGGTGCATGCCTCTCGGAGTTGGAATATATGCTTTGATAGTGTGATCAAAGCATATGGTTTCATACAGACTTTTTGAGAAGCCTGTGTTTACAAGAAAGTGAGTGGGAGCTCTATAGCATTTCCGATATTATATGTAGATGCCATATTGTTGATCAGAAATGATACTGAATTTCTGAATAGCATAAAAGGATACTTGAATAAGAATTTTTCAATGAAAGACCTTGGTGAAACTGCTTATATATTGGGCATCAAGATCTATAGAGATAGATCAAGACGCTTAATTGGACTTTCACAAAGCACATACCTTGATGAAGTTTTGAAGAAGTTAAAAATGGATCAGGCAAAGAAGCCCGACAACTGCAGAAGATAGAGAGAAAATGAAAGTCATTCCCTATGCTTCAGCCATAGGTTCTGTCATGTATGCAATGCTGTGTACCAGAGCTGATGTGTGGCTTGCTATTAGTTTAGTAGTGAGGTACCAAAGTAATCCAGGAGTGGATCATTGGACAGCAGTCAAGAACATCCTGAAATACCTGAAAAGGACTAAGGATATGTTTCTCATTTATGGAGGTGACAAAGAGCTCGTCGTAAACGGCTACGTCGATGCAAGCTTTGACACTGATCTGATGACTCTAAGCCTCAAACTGGATACGTGTTTTTATTAAATGGTGGAGCTGTCAGTTGGTGCAGTGCCAAGCAGAGCGTCGTGGCGGGATCTACGTGTGAAGCAGAATACATAGCTACTTCAGAAGCAGCAAATGAAGGAGTCTAGATGAGGGAGTTCATATCCAATCTAGGTGTCATAGCTAGTGCAGGTCCAATGAAAATATTTTGTGACAATACTGGTGCAATTGCCTTGGCAAAGGAATCCAGATTTCACAACAGAACCAAGCACATCAAGAGACGCTTCAATTCCATCTGTGATAAAGTCAAGGAGGAAGACATAGAGATTTGCAAGATACATACGTATTTGAATGTTGCAGACCAGTTGACTAAGCAACTCTAATGAGAAAAACATGATCAGCACCAAGACTCCATGGGTGTTAGAATCATTACAATGTAATCTAGATTATTGACTCTGGCGCAAGTGGGAGACTCAAGGAAATATGCCCTAGAGGCAATAATAAAGTTGTTATTTATATTTCCTTATATCATGATAAATGTTTATTATTCATTCTAGAATTGTATTAACCGGAACCTTAGTACATGTGTGAATACATAGATAAACAACATGTCACTAGTATGCCTCTACTTGACTAGCTCGTTGAATCAATGATGGTTATGTTTCCTAACCATAGACATGAGTTGTCATTTGATTAGCGGGATCACATCATTACATAATGATGTGATTGACTTGACCCATCTGTTAGCTTAGCACGATGATCGTTTAGTTTGTTGCTATTGCTTTCTCCATAACTTATACATGTTCCTATGACTATGAGATCATGCAACTCCCGAATACCGTAGGAATACTTAGTGTGCTATCAAACGTCACAACGTAACTGGGTGACTATAAAGATGCTCTACAGGTGTCTCCGATGGTTTTTGTTGAGTAGGCATAGATCGAGATTAGGATTTGTCACTCCGATTATCGGAGAGGTATCTCTGGGCCCTCTCGGTAATGCAAATCACCATAAGCCTTGCAAGCAATGTGACTAATGAGTTAGTTACGGGATGATGCATTACGGAATGAGTAGAGAGACTTTCCGATAACAAGATTGAACTAGGTATTGAGATACCGACGATCGAATCTCGGGCAAGTAACATACCGATGACAAAGGGAACAACGTATATTGTTATGCGATTTGACCGATAAAGATCTTCGTATAATATGTGGGAGCCAATATGAACATCCAGGTTCCTCTATTGGTTATTGACCAGAGACCTGTCTCGGTCATCTCTACATAGTTCTCGAACCCGTAGGGTCCACACGCTTAACGTTCGGTGATGGTCAATATTATGAGTTTATGTGTTCTGATGTACCGAAGGTAGTTTGGAGTCCCGGATAGGATCATGGACATGATGAGGAGTCTCGAAATGGTCGATACATAAAGATTGATATATTGGATGACTATATTCAGACACCGGATGAGTTCCGGGGGTCACCGGATAATTATCGGAGTGCCGGGAGGTTATCGGAACCCAGCGGGACTAATGGGCCAATATGGGCCTTAGTGGAGAGAGAGAGGGCCAGCCAAGGCAGGGCCGCGCTCCCCTCCCACTCTAGTCCAAATTGGACTAGGGAAGGGGGGAGGCGCCCCCTTTCCTTCTCTTCTCTCCCTCTCCTTCCTTCCCCGTTCCTCCTCCTAGTTGGACTAGGAAAGGGGGAGTCCTCCTACTAGGAGGACTCCTCCCCTCCTTGGTGCGCCTCCAAGGGCTGGCCGGCCTCCCCCTTGCTCCTTTATATACGGGGGCAGGGAGCACCCTAGAACACACAAGTTGATCAGTGATCCCTTAGCCGTGTGCGGTGCACCCCTCCACCATAATCCACCTCGGTCATATCATCGTAGTGCTTAGGCGAAGCCCTGCGACGGTAGCTTCTTCATCACCGTCATCATGCTGTCGTGCTGACGAAGCTCTCCCTTGACAGTCAGCTGGATCGAGAGTTCGTGGGACGTCACCGAGCCGAACGTGTGCAGATCGTGGAGGTGCTGTACTTTCAGTACTAGGGCCGGTCGGATCGTGAATACGTACGACTACATCAACCGCGTTGTCATAACACTTCCTCTTAAGGTCTACGAGGGTACGTGAACAACACTCTTCTCCTCTCGTTGCTATGCATCACCATGATAGATCTTGCGTGTGCGTAGGAATTTTTTTGAAATTACTACATTCCCCAACATATGCAAGGCATATGCATTTGATTAGTTGATAGCTTTTAGGGTTTTTGTTGTTGCCGAAATCTAGGAGGCCCTCCATCATCCCCGCCGTCATCCCCATCACTAACCCCTTCTGACCCCAAGGTGAGACCAGCCAAATCTCCATGTCAATATGAGTCCTATAAGATATTTTTAAATGTTTTTGCTCATATTTTCAACCATTGAAATGCAATGACCATCAAGTTTGAATGCTCATATGATGTAGATAAAAACATGTATATTTTGTGTTGCTCAAATAGGATATGTGCTTGCCCAAGTGGCCGGTCATGTTTGCAGGTTACACCTCCGATTGGCTTATGTTTTGCCAGAGTGTTGATTAATTTCTGTTCCGGAAAATTTCAGGCGCTCGATATGTCATTTTTTAGTAAAGGTCATGCTGGATTTTTCCGTGAATTTTGGCATGACTTGTGCTAGAATATGTAGGAAATATCGAGAGGACGAAGAATCCCGACTACTGTCGTGTGGGTCATTTCTCCTTCTTCTCCTTGTGCTAGACCTTTGTTATGCACTAGGGGAAGGAGGAGTAACGACCATCACCGACGGTCGCAAATGTCAGAGAGGAATCAGTGAGGGATAGACCGATAGTCAACCCGTGATGAATAATAATGATCTAATTTAGTTTTTGTAGTACATATATTTAATTGTACAAGTTTAATATTTGAATTATGAACATTGGAAATGTCGCCATCGGACGACGAAAGTCTCCCGGGGGAGTGCGACTGGTGCAATGATGACCGAGGTCTATGCGACAGGCCTCACCTAGACGAAGATCAGCGCTTCAACATTAAGCTCCAGGAGACCTTCGATGTTGAAATGGTACACAACGACGACAAGTGTTTTTTTCGTAAGTAAGCACGACTTCAACTATTTCAACGTGTAATTTTCATCTTTTACAATTCGACTAGCTTATCCAAAGCCATGCAAGACGCTATGTCTTGGAGAGGATGGGTTTTGAAGACCCTGAAAGTTTCGAAACAAAGAAAATTCACCTAAGGACCCATCATGGTATGGATTTTGAAGTAAATCTGTACAATTCTAAGAGCATAACCCATTTTGGTTGCACAAATTGGGAAGCACTTTGCAAGATGTATGGTTTTTATGTGGGTATGCTTGTCAGCATGGATCTTGGTGATCCTGACATCGACCAAGACAATATGAACATTTGGGTCCTTGTTGACACGCTTCCAATTCTACCGCTATGTGAGTTTCTCAAACATAGTTATTAACTAATTTATATTGTTTATTTCAAAATAGTTGACAACTTATTCATTTGACAGCTTATTTTCATTCTTCAAACAATGTGCGGAAGATGGTAGACGAAACCTACTACACCGATGGCTCAGAATTAACCTATCAGGAGAAAAATCATCTGATTGCATTTTGTACTGATCTTGAGAATTACAATATCTATTATCAAAATCCTCCACATTATGGTCAATATGTGCCACTAGTGCACGTGTTGAACTACGATAACATCCATGGAGATGCCATGGTAAGATTTTTTACTATTACAACATCCGTGCACTTTTGCATAAATTCTTCTAAAACCGAGCTACATTGCTAATACGAAGTTATTATTATGTTTTTCAACAGAAAATCCCGAAGGATTGTGTGCCTCATTTGATGTATCAGAATGGTCGCCTTGATGTTTTGAACATACAGCCAGGTCGTCCTACGAATCTCACCTGTCCATATCGGATTTCTAAAACCATTGAAGACATGAAAATCAAAGAATGGAAAAATGTATGGATAGTCATAAGGAGGTACTTGGAAGCAACATTGTGGGAAAGGAAAGAATTGGAGATAGGATAATCTCCATTCTCCATAATGGAGACTCATGGCCTATCTTGTTTTATGCTATTTTAACTAAGAGAAGATATTAGGTCCTATGGGAGAGAAGTATGTCCTAAATACAATGTGTTATTATGTGGTACAATGTGTTAGAGTTGATGATGATGAGGAGTTGTGATTATGACTAGTGGCCAACTTGCTATATGATGTCTCATTGATGAAAATGATGATCATGAGTAGGTGTTATATGAAAATGATGTATTATGATGATAAGTTGTTAATGATACGACGATGATGATATTTATTATATCATTGGGTGAAAGAACCGTGGACTAGTTTCAAGTGGATGGACATCCACTTGAAACTAGTCCATGGTTCTTTCGCCCAGTGTTGTAATAACTCATTATGATGTAAAAACAATCTCTAAATTGCTGTTATATGAAAACTTGTATAAAGGTGTATGAATACAACATGAAATAAAAAATAAATATAATACGGAATAGTAGTAGTAGCGCGGGCTGCGAGAGGCGCTACTAGTAGTTACCAATAGCGTCTTTTCAGGGAAGCTCTACTACTAAGTGGATATAGCATTAGCGCGGTTGAGCCCATGCTACTGCTAAGCTTTAGCTGTAGTGTCGTACTAGTAGCGCTGCCACCCGCTCTACTGGTAGGCCTAAAACCCGCGCTACTGCTAGGCATTTCCCTAGTAGTGCCTTATCATTCTCTACTGTCACAATTTACTAAAATTATTATTTAGCATTGCATACTAAATGCATCTGAATATTTTATACTCCTATCCTCAAATAGAATCATTAAAGAAGCAAACATATACAAACAATGCAAACATAACAACAACCTGTCTAAACAGGACAGTCTGTAAAGGACGAAGAAAGATTAATACTAACTCCAATAATTCTGAGAAACTACCACACTATAGAATTTTTTATAACTTACTATGTAAAACTTTCATGATTTATCAAGTTCCAACTTTTTTGAAAAATTCGGACAATAATAGAAAACCTTTTGTTTTCAAACAACAACATATAGACATCCAAAATAAGCATCGTAAAGGCTATACTTGACACTTTTATTGAAATAAAAGATACCAACACTATTATAAATAATAGCAACTAAACCTCAACAAAATAAAATAATTCCAAGAAAAACTCATATCATTAGACGAATAAACATATAGCTCTAAGTGAAGTTACCAATAATGTTGAAGATGAAAGAGGGGATTCCTTCGAGGGCATCCCCAAGTTTGGACGCTTGGGTCTTCTTTATATATTACCTTGGGGTGCCTTGGTCATCCCCAAGACGAGGGTCTTGCCACTCCTTATTCTCTTCATATCGATATCTCCCCCAAAACTTGAGAACTTCAATCACACAAAACTTAACAGAACTTTGTGAGATAGGTTAGTATGATAAAGAGAAAATCATTCACTTTGGTACTGTCAAGACAAGATTCATAAATATTTCTCACACAATGCCTACTGTACCCTATATTTTTAAAATTTGTATTAACCAATATAAGTCATAGAAACTATAAAATAAGCAAACTATGCATCAAAAACAGAATCTGTCAAAAAACAGAATAGTCAGTAATGATCTGAACAAAGACCATACTTCTGTAACTCCAAAAATTCTGAAACATTATGACAACATAGGAAATTTTTATATAAATGGTGTGTAAAATTTTCAGAATTTTATCACATCCCAGTGACTTATGGTAATTCCAGAACTGGGCATAAAAGTTTCTATTTTTGCACGGAATCAAGTCAACTATCATCCACACTATCCCGAAGGCTTTACTTGGAACTTTATTGAAACAAAAGATATAAAACATGATTGCTAAAGTATATTAATCATGTGAAAACAAAAAAATAGTATGGTTAAATGTTGGTTTGTATCTAACAAGCTCTTTTCTTTAATGCCTTTTTAGTCAGGCATGATGATTTCAATGATGCTCACATAAAAGTAAAGAATTCAAATATAACGGGAGCATCATGAAGCATATGAGTAGCACATTTAAGCCTAACACTTCCTATGCATAGGGATTTTGTGAGAGAACAATTTATGGGAGCAATAATCAACTAGCATAGGAAGGCAAAATGAGCAATGTTTCAAAACATTCAACATAAAGAGAGAAAACTTCATATTATTGAGATATATATATGTAAAAGCATATGTTCCTCTCTCATAATAATTTTCAGTAGCATCATGAATGAACTCAACAATATATATATCACATAAAGAATTCTTTTCATGATTCATAAGCATGGAAATTTTACTACTCTCCACTTAAGCAATTTTATTCTCATTAATAGTAGTGGGAGCGAACACACCAAAATAGCTATCATGAGACACTTGATTGACATAATCAAATTGAACATTGAAATCATGATGCAAGTTTCATGGTTATCATGACTCTTTATAGCATACTTGTCATCACCATAATCATCATAGATATCAACTTTGTTCTCATAATAATCAATTGAAACCTCTTCTGGAATAGTGGAATAATTACTAAATAAAGTCATGACCTCTCCTAATCCACTTTTACCATCGTAATAAGATTCAACATTCTCTAAAATAGTGGGATAATTATTATCTAAAGCCGACACTCTTCCAAACCCACTTCCATAAATATTGCAATCATCATAAATAGGAGGCGGGCAATCATCATAACAAATTTGCACACCAAAACTAGGGGGACTAAAAATACCAACTTAATCAAACATAACATCCCCATGCTTATGGTTTTGCATATCACTAGCATCATGGATATTCATAGAATTCATACTAGCAACATTGCAATCAGGCTCATCATTCAATGATTTTATTGAATTCTTCTTCTAATACTTTGACACAGTTTTTCGATCCATGTGTAACATCCCAATTTTCAATTTGGATGTTAACCATTAGGTCCTCATATGCATCCATATTTCAAGATTTCTGAATTTAGTTTATTCGCACATTTTGATCCTAGAAGACCTTAAGCAACACATAGACCATATGAGAGAGTTGGAGGTTTTCATAAAATCCATTTTCGAATTTTTCAAAAATTGGTAAATTGGATCAATGTGATTTTTATTTGAAATTATTTTTCCAATTATTTCAAAATAAATAAAATAATGAGAGAAGATAATATGACTTCTTCAAAACAAAGGAAATAATGGAAATGTAATTTTGAATAAAAATATATATTTGAGTTTTTATTCGGTTAAATTAGGAAAAATTGCATTTTTAAAATTTTCATTTTAGCCCAGAAAAATTATTAGGAGAGGACTGTGAAAATTATTTTTGGAATTTTAGGATTTTTATTTATTTTTATTTTGGATTTTTCCTTTGTGGCGAAATTATTCAAAAAAAGAGTTTGCGCGCTGATTGGGCTGGCCCAGCCGCCACCACCGCCTTCCCCGCATCGCTGCCGTGCCCACGCCGGACTCCGGCTAGGATTCCGGGTCGGACTCCGCCTGCCACCGTGGCCTCTTGCCCAAGCCGGCCACCGCCCCCCATTATATAGCGCCCCTCTCCTCCTCAAGCCGCCCCGCCGCCCAAGCCGCCACGCCGCCGGCCGCTGCACGCCGCCGCTGCCCTGCGCCGCACTGCCGCCGCCCGCGCCGCCTTTCGCTTCTATCGACGCTGTCGCCCGTCGTCGCCTTGCTGCCGCTGCCCTCGTTGGAGTAGCCATGCCATCGCCGGTTCTTCTCCCCGAACAGGTATAAAACCAATAGAACCCACCCGTTTTTTTTATTCGGTTTTAGTTTATTAGATCGCTTTGTTATTTAGGTTATGTTATTCAGTGAACATTCACCCGATTCATTCTGTTAACGAACGAATTCGTTCATTAGTTTTTGTTAGCGAACGTTCGTTCTTTAGATTTTTCTTTTTAGTTTAATTTTCGGCCAAAGACCTATCCATAATTATTTTCATCGCATATTAGTCCCTAATCTTCAAACCTTCACTACTTTTTGCTTGTTTGTCTAAATCGAGTGAAACCAACGTCAAAATCTTCATCTTGATCTCCTCTGTCAAGATAAACAACTTGAACATGATTTTGAAGATTTAAAATTTGGTTTCAAGCACATTTGAATTTGAACTTCTTTTGATCGTAGTTTGAGTTTCGTAACTCCGATTCGACTCATTCTATTACCCAGTTTTTTATGCATTAGTTTTAAACCCTCAAACATTGCATGAGTAGGACTTTGATAACATGTGGGTATTGGGAAGTAGTTGATGAGGTAGGAAACTATTGTCTTATATTCAAACCCCTCGTATTATTACGTTATGCTTACACTAGTTTGCTATGCTCGTAGACGTGGATTAGTTTGTGAGATTCATGAAAGATGTGAGAGTTACTTATAACTAAGGGAATCTTAAGGTGGATACTTTAATACACATCTGGGTGGATTGGTTGTGGGCACCTGGGGAATCCAGTGTTGTCCTAGGAGATCCCGGGGTACCCATGTGATCATCCTATGGAATGCCACCCAGGCTCAAAGGGGTCACAAGATTATTCATGCTAGAAACTTCCGTGTGCAGCCACAAGCCATTATGGGCTCTGGAATAGTTGAGTAAGTTGTGGTAATCCTTTCCATGATGGGCTAGCAGATGTAGGGGATTATAGGTGTACCAGCCGATCTATCGGTTAATGTGACCTCTTCGGAAAGACTGTGTCTCGGTCATCCGTTTCTCAAACACCATGCACTGCGAGAACTTCAACGGAGGAGATCGAGTCTTGTGGGGAAAAGTGCGCAAACCTCTGCAGAGTGTATAAACTAATCATGGTTAGTTGTGTCCCTCGTTATGGACATCTTGAGTATCTGGTACTTGAATTATTGTTTTGATCTCATCACTTTACTTAATTAAATTGTTGGGTTATTAATGTTAACTTGAGATTGAGTTGGGGGTAACTTCTCAATAATGTCATCATACTTTGTAGTTAAATAAAATATATTCCTTTGTTGTAGGGACAAATTAGCTTTAGCAAATGATAACCGTAGAGCCTCATCCAGCAGAGTATGCATGTAGTGATAGTTGTTATGTGTTCATTTCTCTATGGTGTTATCTTGCTAGCATATTCCATGTGCTCACCTACACGGCTGCAACATATCATGTTGTCGAGTTTTCAGACGACGAGTAAGGTGCGACAGGTCGTTGTCATGCACTCAGTTTTGCCATGGAGTTGGATGGACTCATTTATCTTTGAAGCTTCCGCTATTATCTTATTTAGATGGCATTCAACTATATTATTGTAATAAGTACTCTATTTGAGGCACTCGTTTTAATAAGTGTGTGATTGAACTCTGCAATAAATCCCCGAGTACTGTGTGTCAGCAATACCGATCCAGGGATGACACTTAAGCACAGTGACTTCGATCCATTCGGGTCGGGTCGGTACAAGATGGTATCAGAGCACACACTAACTGTATGATGCGACCACTAGGAAAAACCACAGGATACTCTTCTCTACTCATTTCTAACTCTTCTCCATTTCTACTCTATATATGGTAGACCCAAGGAACAAGTTCACTCAACCGGATGACGACACCCCTTTCGGACGACACTTGAAGGAAGTCACTAGGTACCTGAACATCGGCATACCAAGCTTAACCGGAACCTTCACCACCACTTTAACAGAAGAGGAGCGCTGGACGATTCAAGTTTGTGTTCCAAGAAGGACACTCGCGCCAGTTACCGAGCCCATCGAGTTTTCCTTTGGTGCACCAACCTGGAATTTAGGAAAGAGCATGTCCGCACACATCGCCATTGGATGCATCAGCGAAGTGTAAAACAAGGATCTTAAGGACACCATCGACCAGATATGTGGACGCAGAGATGAGCAGATATGCGAGATGATTTTCACCAGGAAGGATAAGTCCATTGCAGGCTACATACAAGAGTTGAATCAGCATATTCGACGCTACGAGAGCTAGATGTGTGCCAACATGATAGACATGAAGAAGGTGATGACCCGGAACATGGAGCTAGAAGAGGAACTCAAGTCTACATGCGATGGATATGAAGAAGAAATTGATGTACTACTCGAGAAGAATGAAGACCTGAAGAAGAAGCTAGGGATATTCATGGGGGATCCTGAACCTGGAAGGGACATTCTCTCAGAACATTACATCATACTAGATGACACAGACTCCGACCCCGACATCGATGATGATTATGAAGATGAAGCTGGAGTAGATATTATGGAGTCTTCAAACGATCAAAATTTCTAGTCACCACCATATTACCATTAGAATTCTTCCATGTATATAGTAATAGTCCATGATATTTTTTAAAGGTAGCTTAGAGAAATTGTATGAATCTTCTTTGAATTGAGTGGTGTGAAATGAATGTGTTTGTCTCATGTGCATATGGGTAGTGATTTCTCTCTAGACCCTATTCTATTCTGTTCTCACCCCTCTAAACCTATCAGATGCCTCCAAGACGTGACCCCGGATTCCTATTCCCGCCGGAGCTCACTTAGTTGGTCCACCAGCAGAAAGCCTTGATGAAGTTGCTAGTCCAGAAGCAAGGCAACAAAAAACAATTGCAACAACAATAACAACCCACCGCCACCACCTCCAGTCGACAACTTAGCCCGCTTTCTAAGGTTGAATCCGCCGGTGTTCTCTAGTAGCACCGAGCCGATTATTGTTGATGATTGGCTCCACAAGATTGGAAGGGAGCTGACCACCACAGGTTGCACAGATGCTAAGAAGGTGCGCTTTGCCGCACATCAACTGGATGGACCCGCAACCTCATGGTGGGAGAACTACACAGCCACTTTCCCCAT